>NW_024088621.1:0-39998 GCF_009730915.1 Dioscorea cayenensis subsp. rotundata | reverse complement strand
GGAGATCTGAGCATTGGGAGACAGGTTTTCTTCCATATTCTAGAAGATTCTGGCGGATTTTTCAGGAGTACGTCAATGAGCGTCATCGTAGAAGATTGCGCATGACAGGCATCTTCAAAGGTTAAATTAGAGGGGCACGAGTGACACACGTCATCCGAACAAGTTTAGGATCCTCTAATCCCTAACCATCTGAGAACTATTGGAGGAAGTTAGTTTAGAAATACATTGAACGCTTGTTTGTTATTTATTTGGTCTTGTGGCACTCTTTGTGCTTTTATGCTTTGCTTTTTATGACTAATAAGAATCTAATTCAAGGGGAATTGTATGTCTAGACCCGTTGGTTATTATTTATGAATATTGATTAATTAATATATATTATTCTTGTTTGCATAATGATTGAGTGTTCTTAATTGATTATTAGTGTGGATGAGGAGTGCCCCCATGCTGATGATGCCCATACCACGATAGATATATGCATGTTCTAAGAGGTTAGGCATAGGTAGGTTTCCGTATTAGGGACTCATTGCCCCTTACACTTAGGGTTTGATTGGTCTTTTCTCGTTGGATTCCCGAACTTAAGTCAAACATAGAAGGCTGAGGTGAAAGAGATATCATCTTAAGTTTCTAGTGATTTAGACCTAGTCACCATGGGTTTTTGGGACTAGTAGGCCTTTGAATTCCCCATGTTTGATTCTAGAACACAATTGATGATTAACACCTATCATAGTTAATAATCAAGGTAACCACCATGCATACTCCCAACTCCTTCCAAGTGTGCTTAACGATGTCTCCAATTGTATTGTTCAATAGTATTGTACAAGTAAACTTAAGAAGAGTGTAAATGATTAGTCTATTAATTAAGTGAAAAAGAAGTTATAGGTGCCTCTCACTATTCCTGGGGGAATACAACTGTCGTGCTCACCCTCAAGGGATTACTTGATGACCTGTACACTTGCGGTATTGCGGACCAATTGAAGGATTCTTTGCATGCTTGCATATTGATATATTTGCATAGTTTACACACCCATCTGGAGTCTGTCAAGTTTTTGGCACCGTTGTAAGGCAACCTTAGTCGAGAGCCCTAGGAAAACTTGTAGCATAGTGTTTTAGTCAATTGATCCTTTGTTGTATCAAATTTAGTTAAATCAGTTTATCACATGTTTCTACCATTGCTACATAATACTGTGAGCATTTACCATTTCATGGTAGGAATGAAAGGTCAGTTAGAGACGGTACTAGCTCTACTTGATCAATGTATTAAACACCACATAATGCAGAAATTTGATGCACAATACATCAACATAGTTAAGCAGTCACCTACACATAATATTCGTTATGGGCAGGAAATGTTCAGTTTGACAGGAAATGTTCGACCAGTTCAAGAAAATAGGAGGATCAAAAGAGATAACAGTGAGCAGCGTTGTGGAAGAATCCATGGGAATTGACAGATGGCAGACAAAAGACATCAACAAGGAGAAAAATGAAGCTTATAATTTAGATGATGATATCAATAACGATCAGACTCCTGAGGAAGAAAAGAATATCCCTAGAGTCACATTGAACATGGATAGTTAGCTCAATCCATCTATTGTTGAGCAACCGAACCTGGATGACGAGTGTATATCAATTTTAGGAAACTGAATAACACCACCAGAAAGGACAACTTTCTGCTCTTATTCATAGATCATATGCTAGAAAGGTTAGTAGGGAATTCACATTATTGTTTTCTAGATGAATTTTCAGGATACTTTCAGATTATCGTGACTATGAAGGACCAAGCGAAGACGACATTTACATGGCCATATAGGAATTTCACGTACCACCGGATGTCTTTCGGACTATGCAACGCCCATTTGACATTTTAGAGATGCATTCTGGCAATGTTTAAGGATATGGTAAAGAATACAATTGAGGTATTTATGGGTGATTTTTCTGTATTTGGTGATTCTTTTGATATGTGTCTCAGTAATTTAGAACGAGTATTAGTAAGATGTGAGGAGACTAATAGTGAAAAGAAATGCCACTACATGGTCCCAGAAGGTATCGTGTTGGGACATAGAATTTTAAGAAAAGGGATTGAGGTGGATAAGGCTAAAGTTACTACAATTGAGAGGCTTCCACCACACACGTCAGTTATGGCAATTCGTAGTTTCTTGGGACATGCAAGCTTTTACAGAAGAATTATTAAATACTACTCATAGATTGCTAGACCATTAAGTAAACTATCAGAGAAAGATGCGCCATTTGACTTCAACCAAGACTATATGCCAGCATTCAAAACACTAAAAGATAAACTAGAGCAAGCTTGGATCATTTTTGCCCCAGATTGGGATTTGCCATTCGAGTTGATGTTAGATGCTAGTGATTTTGTTGTTGGAGCGGTATTGGGTCAGTGGAAGGATAAGTATTTTCATCCCATCTACTATGTGAGCAAGACCTTAGATGATGCACAAGCTAATTACATGACCACTAAGAAGGAATTGCTAGCATTAGTCTTCGCTTTTGACGAATTCCGATCGTATCTAGTACTTTCAAAACTCATAATCTACACCAATCACTCCACGCTCAGGTATCTCATAAGTAAGACTAATGCTAAACCATGCCTAATTAGGTTGATTTACTCTTGCAGGAATTCGATGTGAAGATCAAGGACAAGCGAGGAGTGGAGAACTTAGTTGTAGACCATCTATCCAAGCTAGAAGGTCCCGAAAATAAATCATTAATGGATGAAGACAATGATGACACCTTCCCCGAAGAACACTTGTATAGATTTAATAAGGTAAGAGATGAAGACCCACCATGGTTTGCTAACTTTAAAAATTATTTAGTTGCATGCACCCTTCCTAAATGGTTCACATACCAACAAAAGAAGAAATTCTTCATGGACCTTAAACACTATATGAGGGAAGACCCCTTCTTGTTTAGAATCTACACAGACTCGGACTATTATAAGATGTGTACCATGAGCCAAAGGATATGATATTCTCGGACATTTTCAATCAGGACAAGCTGGAGGGCATTTTAGCACAAATCGAACAGCCAGACAATATCCTGGAATCAGGTTTTTATTGACCCACAATCTTTCAAGACACAAACAAGTATGTATGGAATTGTGACAAATGACAATGCACAAGTAATCTTTCTCGTAAAGATGAAATGCCCCAAAATTCTATTCTTATATGTGAAATCTTTGATGTGTGGGGTATTGATTTTATGGGCATGTTTCCTACATCATGTGGTAACAAGTTTATTATGGTTGCAGTTGATTCTGTTTCCAAATGGGTAGAGGCACAAGCCTTCCTGATGAATGATGGTAGGTCATGATTACATTACTAAAGAAATTGTTCTCTAGATGTGTAACACCTAGGACAATATAAAGTGATAGGGGTACACATTTTTACGATGACAAGCTTATGAAAACCTTGAGGAGGTACGGAGTTACACATAGATAGTCACCCTTTATCATCCACAAAAAAGTGGGCAAGTAGAGGTGTCTAATTGATAGTTGAAACAAATTTTACAAACAATGTATCTCATCATTGGAGGGATTGGTCAGATAAGTTAGATAATACCTTATGGGGCTACCGAACAGCATTCAAAACACCCATAGGAACTTTACCTTACAAATTAGTTTATTGAAAAGCCTACCACCTCCTTGTATAACTTGAACATAGAGCATATTGGGCAATAAAAAGCTTGAATCTTGATATTTATCCCATAGGAAGGAAGAGAAAGTTACAACTATAGGAACTTGTAAAATGGAGGATGACTGCCTATGAGAATGCGGAGATTTACAAAGAGCGCACAAAAAGATACCATGATCAATAACTCAGACGTGGCAAGGAGTTATGAGAAGGGGACTAGGCCCTTCTTTTTAATTCAAGACAGAGGTTGTTTCCTGGTAAGTTGAAATCAAGACAGTCAGGACCACTCTTAGTAACCAATGTTTTTCCCTATGGTGGAGTAGAGATAACTCAACCAGAAATAGGTACATACAAGGTAAATGGTCATTGCTTGATGTATTATTTTGGGGAGAGTAATTGGACTAACAAGGT
Organism: Dioscorea cayenensis subsp. rotundata; assembly: GCF_009730915.1. Taxonomy (NCBI): domain Eukaryota; kingdom Viridiplantae; phylum Streptophyta; class Magnoliopsida; order Dioscoreales; family Dioscoreaceae; genus Dioscorea; species Dioscorea cayenensis. The sequence goes on along the minus strand of NW_024088621.1, from coordinate 35,943 downwards.
AGAGGAATTTAACCTTTTGGAACCATCTTAAAGTAAGAACAGGTGCATTAGGCTTGTGACGTAAAACAAGCATTTCTTAGAAGGTAACCCAAGTAGTTTTCTATTCTCTAGTTCATTTAATCTTAGTTTTAAGTCTTATTCTTTAGTTAAAATGTAGAAAAAGTGGTAATTAATTTGGTAACCTAGGACTTTTATTAGGAATTATTTTCATGCCATTTTGCACAGGGAAAATCCTTAGTTTATTATTGCAAGCATAACAATGGGTGTGATTAACACATTGTACCTATTGTGATGCACAGGAAGAGAGTTATGTTTTTCTTAAAAATTTGAGTGAGTCGGTCTTGGGCTTACAACGGCCTTAATCATGACCTTGGTAACTTATCACGGCCGTTCCACAGAGCGTGCTAAGTCTTTGGGTTTTTCAGAGGCCTGGCACAGCTTCACCACGCTCATTTTCTAGGGCACGGTGAACGTAACAAGACTTAAAGTGGTAGTTACCAACACTAAGAAAATTTTAAACACTAACTAAATGTGACAATGGCCCCATAATGGGCTTGTCATGGGTGTGGTGCCTCAAAGAGACTATACAGATGAACAACGGGCTTTGTTTGGCCATTGTTAACCTTGTTACAAGGTGATATGGGGTTGTGGATGACTGACTCTTTCCCTTTCTCACTCGAGACCTAATTTTCTTCCTACTACATCACCGGAGAACCTTCCCTAACATGCATTTAGTGATTCTGAGAAGCTCTAGCCTTGTTCCTATTTGATTTAGCACCATATCTAGTTGGTTTTCATCATGGAACAACCTTCTCTTTTTGGCCGATTTTATATGAACCCTTCCAAATATTGTAACTCATGATTTTATGATATTTAAATGGCAGTTGTATAAATTTTTTTACCATGGTCGGGTATGACAACACCAGTTTGTTGATGAACAATGACCGATGTGATAAACACTGTGTTCAAATGTTGAACCAAGGGAGATGAGCGACAAAGGGCGTTGTACGCCCATTATAAGGCTGTTATGAGATTTTTTCTGCTCATCTTACCCAAGCAACATTTGGCAATGGGGTAGCCAGTCATCAACTGGTCGTTGGAAGCACCCCCATGCTTGTTTAGCTACTCAAGCAACTTTAGACAATGATATTCACTAGGACAAAGCACGATAGTGATTTGCCTTTGCTTGGCTTTGTCACTTAGAAAAATTCTTGATTCCTTGATTGTTTTGTCCTTGAATTCACTCCTGATTGCATTAAGCCATAATTTCCTATACCATGAACAAAAACACCCAAACCAACATCAAATATATTCAAAAATTGCTAAAAGGTAAGCAAAAAGTATGACTTGGGAGTATGAAAAAAACATGATCTAAATTTCGCTCATCACAAAAACCATAATCCTATGTTTCCTTTTTGGAAAAATCTACCATGTTTTTGGTTTTTTTAATAAAAAGCCTAATCCTATGTTTTCTTATTATAATATCTCATATTTTTCCATCAAAACCCTAATCCTATGTTTTTTTTTCGAAATGTCTAATATTTTTCAATCAATACCCTAATTCTATATTTTCTTTTAGGAATGTCTCATTTTTTCTAGTCAAAACCCTAATCTTATCTTTTATTTTAGAAATCTCTGCTAATTTTTAAACAAAACACTAATCTTTTCTTTTCTTTTCAGAATGTCTATCATTTTTAATCAAAATTTCTAATCCTATGTTTCCTTTTCCTAATGCCTCCTATTTTTAAATCAAAACCCTTATCTTATTTTTTCTTTTGGGAATGGCTGCTTTTTTAGAAATCAAAACAATAATCCTATGTTTTCTTTTTGTAATGTCTCGAATTTTTTAATCAAAACCCTAATCCTAAGTTTTTTTAATGCCTCTAAGTTTTTAATCAAAATCCTAATCCTATATTTTCTTTTTGGAATGCGTCCTATTTTTAAATGAAAACCCTAATATTTTGTTTTCTTTTCTGAATGTCCGTTATTTTTTTATCAAAACAATAATCGTATGTGTTCTTTTCATAATGTCTCATATTTTTCAATCAAAACCCTAATCCTAAGGTTTTGCAATGCCTCCTATTTTTCAATCAAATTCCAAATCATATGTTTTCTTTTGGTAGTGGCTCGTATTTTTGAATCAAACAACTAATACTATATTTTCTTTTGGGAGTGTTTTCTATTTTTGAATCAAAACCCTGAATCTTACAATTGTTTTGGTAATGTTCCTTATTTTTTTGTTTTTAATCAAAAACCTAATACTATGTTTTCTAATAGTAATATGTCTTATTTTTCAATCAAAAACCTAATACTATGTTTTGTTTTTACAATGTCTCATAGTTTTCAATCAAACCCTAATCGTATGTTTTACTTTTTGGAATGTTCGTTATTTTTGAAAAAAATTCTAATCCTATATTTTCTATTCAGAATGTCTCCTATTTATGAATTAAAACTCTAATCCTATGTTTTCTTTTCGAAATGTCTCAAATTTTTCAGTCAAAACCCTAATCCTATGTTTTTTCTTTTCAGAATGTCTACTATTTTTTAATCAAACCCCTAACCCTATGTTTTCATATAGTAATGTCTCCTATTTTTGATTCAAAACCCTAATACTATGTTTTCGTATAATATTGTCTTCTATTTTTCAATCACAACCCTAAGCCTATATTTTCTTATTACAATGTCTCCTATTTCTAAATCAAAAACCTAATCTATTAATTTGTTTTCGGATTGTCTGCTATTTTATAATCAAAACCCTAATCCTATGTTTTTTTTCAGAATATATTCTATTTTTTAGTTTTAAATGAAAAAGCTAATCCTTTGCATTCTTTTCATAATATCACATTTTTTTAATCAAAACACTAATCCTATCTTTTGTTTTGGAAATCTCTGCCTATGTTTTAAATTTCGTAATGGCTCTTATTTTTGAATAAAAATCCTAATCCTATGTTTTCTTTTAGGAATGCCTCCTATCTTTCTATCAAAACCCTAATCTTATGTTTTCATTTGCGAATGTCTTCTATTTTTGAATCAAAACAATAATCGTATGTTTTCCTTTGTAATGTTTCATATTTTTTAGTTTAAACCCGAATCCTAAGTTTTTTTTGTAGTGCCTCCTATTTTTTAATCAAAACACTAATCTTATGTTTGTTTTTTAGAATGTCTGCTATTCTTGAATCAAAACAATAATTCTATGTTTGTTTTCATAACGTCTCATATTTTTAAATCAAAACCCTAATTCTTTGTTTATTTTTAGGAATGTCTCCTTATTTCGAAGCAAACCGCAATCCTATGCTTTCTTTTGGGAATGTCTGATATTTTTGAAAGAAAACCATAAACCTATGTTTTCTTTTGGAAATGCACCCCATTTTCAGTTTTTAATCAAAACCCAAATCCTATGTTTTCTTATAGTAATGTATCATATTTTTCAATCAAAACCATAATCCTATGTTTACTTTTCGGAATGTCTCCTATTTTTCAAAAAAAACAATAATTGAATGTTTCGAATGTCACCTGTTTTTGAAAAAAAAATCTTCTAATCCTATGTTTTCCTTTCGGAATGTTTCCTATTTTTAAATTAAACCCAAATCATATGTTATCTTTCCAAAATGTCTCATATTTTTCCATCAAAATCCTAATCCTAGGTTTCCTTTTCGGAATGTCTACTATTTTTGAATGAAAACACTAATCCTATGTTTTCTTATAGTAATGTCACCTATGTTTTTCATTTAAAATCCTAATCCAATGTTTTCTTATAGGAATGTCTCCTATTTTTCAATCAAAACCCTAATCATATTTTTCTTATAGGAATGTCTCCTATTTTTTAATAAAAAACCTAATCCTTTTTTTCTCTTGGTAATGTCTATTATTTTTTAATTAAAACTCTAATCCTATGTTTCCTTTTCGGAATGTGTTCTATTTTTCTATTTTGAATCAAAACCCTAATCCTTTGTTTCCTTTTTAGAATGTCCCATTTTTTGAATAAAAACCTTAATCCTATCTTTTATTTTGGGAATCTTTACCTACGTTTTCATTTTGTAATGCCTCTTATTTTTTAATAAAAATCCTAATACTATGTTCTTTTTTCGGAATGCCTCCTATTTTTAAATCAAAAAACTAATCTTATGGTTTTTGTTGGAATGTCTACTATTTTTTTATTAAAAACAATAATCGTATATTTTCTTTTCTTAATGTCTCATATTTTTTTAATCAAAACTCTAAACCTATGTTTTTTTTCGAATGCCTCACATTTTTTAATCAAGACCCTAATCTTATGTTTTCTTTTGGGAATGTCTGCTATTTTTGAATGAAAATAATAATCCTATGTTTTCTTTTCATAACGTGTCATATTTTTCAATCAAAATCCTAATCCTATATTTTTTTTCCTTTTTTTGAATGACTCTTATTTTTAAATCAAAATTTGAATCCTATGTTTACTTCTGGGAATGTCTGCTATTTTTGAATCAAAACCCTAATTCTATGTTTTCTTTTCATAATGTCTACTATTTTTTAATCAAAACCCAATTCCTATATTTTCTTATAGTAATATCTCCTATTTTTTATTTAAAATCCTAATCATATGTTTTCTTATAGTAATTTCTCATATTTTTAATCAAAATTCTAATCAGATGTTTTCTTTTCAATATGCCTCATATTTTTCAATCAAAACCCCTAATCCTTTCGGAATGTCTACTAATTTTTAATCAAATCCTAATCCTATGTTTTCTTATAGTAATGACTAGTATTTTTCATTCAAAACACTAACGATATGTTTTCTTATAGTAAGGTTTCTATTTTTCAATCAAATCCCTAATCTTTTTTTTCCTTTTCAAAATGTCTTCTATTTTTCTTATAGTAATGTGTCTTGGTTTTGAATCAAAATACTAATCCTATGTTTTCTTTTCGAAATGTCTCATATTTTTAATTAAAACCATAATCCTATATTTTCTTTACGGAATGTTTATTATTTTTGAATCAAAATCCTAATGGTAAGTTTTTTTTTTTTTGCAATGTCTACTATTTCTTAATCAAAACTATAATCATATTGTTTTTTTTCAGAATGTCTCGTATTTTTGAATGAAAACAAGTATGCTATGTTTTGTTTTCGTAATGTCTCATATATTTCAATCAAAACCATAATATTATGTTTTCTTTTTGGAATAATTTTTTACTCAAAACCCTAATAATATTTTTTCTTTTGGGAATGTATGCTATTTTTGAATCAAACCCTAATGTGATGTTTTATTTTGGAAATGTCTCCTATTTTTCGGTTTTTAATCAAAACCCAAATCATATGTTTTCTTTTCGAAATGTCACATATTCATCAAGCAAAACCAAAATCCAAGGTTTTATTTTAGGAATGTCTACTATTTTTAATCAAAACCCTGATCCAATGTTTTCTTATAGTAATGTCTCGTATTTTTCAATCAAAACCCTTATTCTATGTTTTCTTTTCAAAATGTCCCATATTTTTCAATCAAGACCCTAATCCTATGTTTTCTTTACAGAATATCTACTATTTTTGAATCAAAACTCTAATCCTATGGTTTAATGTTTTATATTGATGTGTACTATTTTTTAATCAAAACGAGAATCATGTGTTTTCTTATGTGAATATCTCCTATTTTTCAATTAAAACTCTAATCTAATCCTATCTTTTCTATTTGGAATGCCTGCGGTATTTGAATGAAAACTTTAATTCTATGTATTCTTTCTGAAATGTCTTCTATTTTGCAACCAAAAGATGAATCCTATGTTTTCTTTTCTTAACGTCTCCAATTTAATTGTTTTGAATCAAAACCCTAACCTATGTTTTCTTTTTGGAATGTCTCCTATTTATAAGTTTTGAATTAAAACTCTAACCTATGTTTTCTTTTTGGAATGTCTCCTATTTATAAGTTTTGAATTAAAACTCTAACCTATGTTTTCTTTTTTTGATGTCTCTTATTTTGACTATCAGTTATTCCATAGGAGACATTCCCTTATTGTTTCTATAGGTTCTCATTATGTCTCATATTTTTAAATCAAAACCTTAATCCTATGTTTTCTTGATTATGAAATATACGACATTTCAAAAAGAAAACATAGGATTAGAGTTTGATTGAAAATAGGAGGCATTACTAGAAGAAAACATAGGATTAGGATTTTGTTTTTAAAAATAGCAGATATTCCAAAAAGAAAAAAAAGGATTAGGGTTTTTATTTAAAAATATGGGACATTTATAAAAGAAAACATAGAAAAAATAGGGTTAGGGTTTTGATTGCAAGATAATCCTATGTTTTCTTTTCGCAATGTCTCCTATCTTTCAATCAAAACCCTAATACTATGTTTTCTTTTCTTCAGTTTTGTTATTTATCGTATTTGAATGAAAACTGTAAACCTCTAATACTTTGTGATATTTTTGAAATGCCTCTATTTTTCAATTGAAAGCCCAATCCTTTCTTTTTCTTTTCAGAATGTTTGCTATTTTTAAAACAAAACCCTAATCCCTTGTTTCTTTTCAGAATATCTCCCATTTTTTAATCAAAATCCTAATCCTATGTTTTATTTTCGAAATGCCTACTATATTTTAATCAAAACCATAATCATATGTTTTCTTTTTGGAATGTCTACTATTTTTAAATCAAAACCCTCATCCTATATTTTTCTTATAGTAATGTCTCCTATTTTTCAATCAAAACTCTAATCTTATGTTTTTTTATGAATGTCTTCTATTTTTTATTCAAAACCCTAATCCTATATTTTATTTTTCGAATGTCTCATATTTTTCAATCAAACCACTAATCATAAGTTTTTTTAATGCCTACTATTTTTTAATTAAAACTAAAATCCTATATGGTAATGTCTCCAATTTTTCAATCAAAACCCTAATCCTATATTTTTTGGGGTTGTGATGCGCTCTCCACAAGTGTACGGGGTCGCACATAAGTAGTACAGTGGTACCCCATGAGGGGTAGGGTTGTTGAACATCAAGGACTGGACTAAAATTACTTATTCTTCTTCTAATCTCTAGTTAAGCAAGAATAGGGGTTGATTTAAAAATATAAAGTAAAACAAGCAAGAAAGAATAGGTAGAGATAACAGGTAGATTAGGATCGAGAGTTTCAACAACAAGGAAGCAATACCTCGAGACAATTAATATGAGCTATAGCATGCTAACTAAACTTCTAATGCCTACGAAGTATATTCTATGGTTCTTGTGTGTGCTCAGAAGCAATAATGCATCTATGATTCTCAAATACTCCACAGTTTTTCTAGGGTAATTGTGGTTTCATACACAACAAGTTTTGCAATCACACAAGGCAACTACCTCTATGGCAATCCATACACCGAGTTTTACCCAAGCAACTATACAAATCAAACACATCAAGTTATGGAAAAACAAGATTAAATATAAGAAACCAAAAGAACTCTATAGAACATTAGAAGAGAGTATTCAAAGAATGCGAAGCGCCATAGTTCAACTTCCCAGAGCTCCGTATGGTAGCCCCAGGATAAGTGCTTGTGCGATACGAATGCGAAGCGTTCATTCCTTATGTTGAGCATTACTTTTCTCGGGTTTTTACACTAATATGTGTGTTTTTATGTTACTTTTATCCAGGTAGGTTTGTGAGGCCAAGTATGAAGGAAATAGGCCAATGTGGATCATAATGCACCAATTTTAGAGGAAATCTTGCTAAGGTTCAAACGCGACGACATAGGTCAAGAGTGAGATTCTAGAGTGTGTGCCAACCTCCTCGTATTCGAGTGGGCACATCCATTTGGAGGGGCACAAAGGTAGTCACATTCGAGCATTCCGACTTATTCACACAGAACAAGAGCTCCACCAACGTGTACACCATTGAAGAAGCAAGTGATCCACGACGTAAACGTGTGCCCGTTTGCGTTACCCTCGATGAAAGTATGGAATTGGGAAGCTATTCAGGGCGAATACTGTAGCAGAGTATTGTAGCAACACTGTAACACATACTGTAGCAGCACTGTTCACAGCCGGTCGAGAAACCAGAGAAACAGAGAATCCACACGGGCGCGTGGGGCATCCACGCCCGTGTAGTCGCCCGATTCCAGCCCTATTTAAAGCCGAATCAACCTCGATTTTTGTATTCTTTTCTCCATCTTTTCCCCAACTTGAGAGAGTGCTTCGGCTAGGGTTTCGAGGGGTAGTGGCCAAGGTTTTGAAGAGGTTCTACGGCTAAAACATCAACATTCCTTAGGAAGAAGGTTGGTAGGGGAGCATCCATCGAGGCGTATCCTATACTGGACGAGGGAATCCTTGGACGATGAGTAGAGGACTTTCCACAAGACCATTGACACGACTATCGAGGGGGTTTCTTTATGGATTCATTGCTTTTACATTCTATTTCTTTGATTGTACTTAGCTCCATTGAGAGCTAAACCCCTAGTGGGTACTCGGGTATTGTGAACCCTAGGATGTATTTCTTTCTTTGAACTCTTTATTATGCTTTCAATAAATTGATGTTTATTGTGAGTTCCAACCTTGAATGCTTGATTGTATGAACATTTCCCCTAGAGTGACACTAGGGTTGAGTGTTCTTGTTGGTAACCTTGTGCGCGAGTGACACACCACGAGCGTTAGACAAAACTAGGTTAGAGAGGGTTGAGAGGGTTGAGTTGAGAGGTACAGGAGCGTCCTCTTTCCCCTCCGGCGTGATAGATTCTACCTCCGTTCCTCGAGTTCTTTGCGGCCATAATAGAGTGAATGGTTTAAGGGATGAACTTCCGCTGGGGCTTAGTTGCGCGTGCAACGGAGTGAAGCGTTGAGGTGATCTTAGTATCTAGGGCTCAATTGTGGTTAGGGACCTTCCACCTAGACCAAAGGGTTAGGTCTATAATTAGGAAGAGATTTATCACTTGGAATCCCTAGAGCTCATTGCAACTCTATGCGAGTGCGAGGTGTTGAGATTGTTCGATTTCTCCTCTGGCACATGTATAGAGTTAGGCATAGTTAACCTTAGATTTGGGACTATATAATTAAGGATTTCCACGACTCACCATTGCATTGATTAGAAAGCATAATAGAGGGTTCTTGCACTTGAAATAATTATCCTAGGTGAAGCATTATCCATGTACCCCATCTTTATCGATTGCCTTACCCCCCTTCTTTACTTTTGCTCTCTTACTTGTTGCTTTTACTGTTGAGAATTGAATCATTGTCACACTCATTATCATTGATCTCTTACATAGCTAAGAATCGACTTAAGTATTTTTATTCCCTACTCCCTGTGGATTCGATACCCGCTCACCCGGGATTATTACTTAAACAAACCCGTGCACTTGCGGGATATACGTAAGGGGACCTTGTCACCCCCCTTCGCTTGTGACTCCAACTCGTCCTTGATCCCCATAGATGGTGTGGTAAAGCTTGATCTTTGCCCTGATCAAAGTCCTCCCGGTGGAGAAGAAAAATCCCCGAACAAAGATAAGAGTGAACCATAGAAACTGGTGTCATAATGCTGATTTTTGGCTCGACATGGTCTAAGCACTATTGTGCTTCAACCGTGCTATCCCATTGGGATTTCTGAGTGAATCAGTGAAGTGCTCCCCTGGAAAAATCAGGAGGAAGAGCACTATCGTGCTTTGACCGCTCTATGCCAGTACATGACCGTCCTAGGAGCATCCTAATTGTGCTTCCCCTTATTGACAAAAATTATCTTTAAACTGGAATAATCAGGGGAAAGAGTACAGTCATGCTAAGACTGTGCCAGGCCTAAGAGCACACCACTATTTGAATTATCACAAGGTAATCCTTCAGGCTAAGATAATCAGTGGGACAAAGCACCATCGTGCTCTGCCAGTGTTAAGATTGAGGACTTAGTAAAAATCTTCATTGTTTGCTCGTTTCATCCACGATTTCACTTCCAAGGTCGTTCGAGCTCCACATTCCTGCAGAGGGGAACAAATATACCTAGAATAGCATCTTATATAGACAAAATAGTATGAAATGCACTCATTAAATATCGCCACAGATCAATGTTTGCTTATCCTCAAGCAATCCCACATCGTTCAAAAATGGAAAAGATGAGTGCATCACTTCTAATGTCAGGAGAATGGAAAATTCTTAAGTATAGGGGAAACAACGAGGGTTAGTTCAAACAAGAATGCTCAATAAAAGGCTACACGTTTCAGCCAAAGACCTTGTGTCTGTACACAACCCTTAATTGAGTGCCCCATAGTCTTGAGGAGCCCAGCAAACACATCTTGATCTGAATTTCACTAAAAACGGTGGGTAGTAGTTTCATACACCCAAGAGGTAGCCTTCCCTTCTGGTAGGTCATCAAATGTACACCTGTAATGCTCAAAATTCGACTACTCAAAAGTGGCTTTCACCCTACTAGGCCGATAGCTCTTCCTATCATCTTTTTACAAAACCAAAATTGCAAAACTGGACTGGTAGGGCATTCCTATTAAGGAATCTGACTTCAAAGGTTTTTTTTTTTGTAGCCAAAAGATTATCGTCCAATAAACAAGTGACTCCATAATTACGGAAAAGGGATTATATATTAGGTCTTTAAAGTAAAAGTGAGTCTACAATTTGGTTCCAACAGTTACTAACACACACATGTCCCCCTAAATTTAAGAATTTCCAGTAGACCAATCATATATCATCATTAGCAAGGTACTCATTCACAAAAACAAGCATGCAACCCTCCCCCACACTTGAAAATTACATTGTCCTCAATATAGATATGTATGGCATGCATCACAACAATAGAGAAAATAATTTAAAGAGAAGGTACAGTCAACTTTCCTAAACAAGGAGAGTGATAAACGGAGACACACAAGTAAAGCTCACGAAAATAATAAAAAGATAAACTAAAATAGAACAACAAAAAGTAAACAAATCAAAATGTCCATATAGCGGGACTCCCCTTGCTAACTAAGCTTTAAAGCCTATAAAATAAAGATAATAACAAGATACTGAAAATAAAAACATAAAGCTATTGCGCAATCAAAATGGAGTGCTCTTATCTTGGGAATTGTCGCTAGAGGAGACGGAGTCATCCTGAGACTCGCCGAAGTTAGAAGTGTCACACCCACCCCGTCTACCGAGATAAAAGTGTCACTCATCAGTTAAAAATCCATTTTAACTGAAAAACTGACCCCTTGAAAAACCAAATCAGTCTTACAGAACAAAATTAATAATCTCTAAACAAACTATAGGTTCAAATATATGAATAAAAACAAACATAATTACTCCAATTTGCGGGTACTACCGCTACAAGATCGCGACACTAACACATAGAAAGAAAAGGGAACCACTTCAACTCGGAACTCAACCCTGACTAGCTCTATACTCACATAGGTAATCTAGTAGGGTCCTTCTACTACAACTGCAACACATTTTAGTTGGTCAATAGTGGATCAATAATTTCAAATAGTTAAATTTTGCATATAAAGTATATAAAGATCAATTTCTCCAATAATTTCCCAACTTTCCCAAAGACCATAATTTGGCAAAATACAACTTTAAAGAGCTTTTAAAACATAAATTCATCATGAATCGTTATCAAATAAATTTTCCCAAGAAATACAATTTTTGTGAGAGACTGCCATCCTGAGAGCGGTATCTAGCAAAAACATTCCCCGACTTAGCCGCCGTCGCGACTAGGTTGACAACCATCAAGATATTCACAACCTTGTCATTGGCCATTGAGATTCCCACGTTGTTACTCTAGGTTTCTCACAGAACTAAACCGTGTCAATGGCTCTACGAACCTCTTGACCAGGGGTAAACTTAGGGTTGACCACGCCACCTCCCATCAGGCAGGACAGTTAGACCTCAACTCTAGTGTCGGACTAAAGTAAGTAGTCACCATCAAAATCTATGAAAACTCCACAGCACAAGACTTGCATAATACCTGCAAAGTCTATATCCAGAAACTATTCTTGTACCAGGAATGAAAACCAAATCTACAAGCATTGATAGTTTAAACATTTTAATTTGCACACATGGTTTCACAAATCATCTCAAAGTTAATGTACACATAACCAATAAAATAAATACGTGAAAATTATAATTAAAACATATATACATGTATTTTCCACTGTTGAAATAATGTATAATTTTGCGAAACAGATATACTAATACGATTGCTATGGCATAGCAAACCGTAAATAATTATAGGTATCCTTTAACAATATAAATTATTAAACATAATATAATGAAATAATTAAACAATTATTTCAAACTAATAGCCATTAAGTACTTGTTTCAAAATAATGGCAATTAACCGATTATTTCAAAATAGTAGCCCTACCAACTCACCTGGTCTCCCCTGGTTTTGTTGTTAAACCTAGAACTCCCTCCCAAGCTTGAACAACACCTAATAGGAGAACGGAAATAAAATAAATAGCACGCAACCTAATGATGAAATTGAACCCGAAAGAAAATACAACAAATGAATAATTGACTCTCTAATTAGGCTAAACCATTCTCAACCAACTTGAACCCGACCTTGCATAATCAAACTAGATTCCAGCTGCACTTAAACCAACTCAATTTGGCCTAAACCATTCTGAACCAACTTGAACCAACCTCAACTTCATTTAATTAAGTTCAATTTCACCAACCAGCATTGAACAATTTCCAATTGTAATACAAAATCTCTTGAACTAACTTGGTTCAACGGAACCCAATTCTCCTTGAATTGATACACACCAAAGTAATTAGACCAAAATCTGAACCAAGCCCAAATCAATCTCAACCAACTTAACCTAAATTCAGCCCAACTCAATTACACATTGAGTCCAAATCAAGTCAATACTCAATTGGTTTCACCAAACCAGTTCTTTACTCTCATTCAAACCAAAATAAACTCAATCTATTTTAACCTGGCTAGCCAAAACCCAACTCCAAGACAATTGATTGAACATGACTCAATTAAATCAAGCCCACTTCACTTTATTTGATCAAGCCCAACTCTACCAATTTGGCTAAACTCAACCACTTAATCTCCATCCATTATCATCACCATCTTAATCATCATCATTGTTTATATAGAAATTTTCATTTCTAATTCCCTTAGAAGTTCGGTATTCTACTTTGAATTAAAATAAAAAAAAAAGAGATAAATAAAAAATAATAATGATCAATCATATTCTCCTACTTCAAATAGGAACAAAAAAAAAGGGGAAAGAAGGGGTAGTATCCTATTCCAAATAAAGCTAAGGGGTAAAAAAAAAATAATAATGATATAAAAAAAAGAAGAGGAAAGAGAATATATATATTTATATATTTTGAAGATATATATATATACATATATATGTATTTTTCGTTTAAAATTTTTAAAAAAATAATATATATATAATAATGAAAAAAGGAGGGAAATTCAAAAAAGTACATAAAAAACATATAAAAAGGAGGAGATTATAGATAAGGATCGGAAATTTTGAATTCAAAATTTTTAAAAAAAATCTCCCGAGAGTTGGAGATTCTTCGGGGTGTTGAGGATTTTTGGGAACAAAAAAGAAGAGATTTTCTTGGAAAAGGGAAGGAACAAGAAAAAAATAAAAAAAGAGGAGAAGGGAGAAGGAAGAAGAAAAAGAAGACGGAGAGAAGAAAAAGAAGTTGTGAAGAAAGAAGAAGAAGAACTCGAAGAGAGCTTGATGGACGACAAAAGAAAGCCCGTCGAAACAACTGGATTATTTTCAACAGCAAAAAAAAGGTACAATATTTGTTTTCTAAATGTTTCCCATATAAAAAAAATTAAAAGAGAAAAGAAAAAATAAAAAAATTATGAAGGGTCTTATTTTTGCATGATGAACATGCCTAAGATCATACATTTATATTCAATGGGACCTACCTTTTAGTGATGTTTTTTTTTAAATTTAATGCATGTCATGCATGTATATGCCGCCCATGATCCATCACTCATGCATTAAGAAGAAAAAATGCAATGGGTTCCTGCATTTTGTGATTTTTTCATGCATTTTAAAAAGAAATGCACGTGCATACATCTATGATTAGAATGCATTTCTTTCCTTCTCTCTCTCTCTCGTGTTTGTTCTTCTCTTCTCTTCCTCGTGTTCTCTCCCGGGCTCTCTTTCTCTCTTTTGATCTCTGCACCTCGATCTTCAATGGGGCCGGCGGTGCTCGCAGGATCGGTTTCATGGTGCTCGCCGTTATGGGCCAAAGTCCCGCTATCAACATCGCCGAGAAAGTCTTCCCGATCTCCATCTACAACCGCATCACCGCCAAGGCCGACGAGACCATCGTCTGTGGTGTTTACAAGGGTTTTTATTCTCTTTCTTTGGCCACCACTACTCGGCGAATTCATCCTCTTTCTCGACGCCGTTCCTCTAGTTTGAGTCTTCAACTGCCGCGAGCTCGAGATAACGATATCCAGCTTCTCTGATAAGACCATTCTTGGCCGTGACAGCTATATCGCAGTATACAGGTTGTGCTCGGTGATGGCTGTCGTTTGGTCGTAAAGCATTTTTCTCGCCAGCCTGTTCACACATAGGCCCATCGTAATGATGAGGTGGGGAATGAGATCCGGGTCCTCTCTCATCTCTAAAGCCCGTTCCTTGGATCCTAGTCTCCTCGTTGATGAACTTTTGATGGCCGCTAGTGGTTGAGCATCTCAAAATCGCTCATCTTCTCTAATGACGCCAAACCATCTGATGCTCCCTCGTTAGAAGAAGTTGGCTATCCGGACGCTGGTGTATTGAGGAGTAGATTTCCATTGTGAAGGAGATATAAAATTAATAAAAGGATTTCTACAAGATCTTGGGTTCAGAGAGGAGTTGCACAGTTGAAGATGTTCGCAAAGCTTATTAGAAGATATCTCTAAAGATGCACCCTAAAAAGAAAAAAAAAACCCAATGCACTTGGCTCAGACGAAGCATTTAATGCTGTTTCTAAGGCTTTCCAATGTCTCAGCAATGAAGATACCCGAAAGAGAAATGATCTTGTGGGTTTAGAGGAGCTAAATTATGGTGTTGCCAGACCTGCTGTTAGAAATTACAATAAAGGATATAAGCATATAATGGATTTTATGAGGCTGATTTTGATGTAGATGAGATATTTAGGAACTTTTCCGTTAGTGAAGGGCCAATGCAAACTTCCTTTTAGGACATTTCAGTTTAGAATTAGTGGCATGGATAGACACACTGCTAACGAGATCCAGTATTTTTTGTGGTGATGGTTCACAGAAGCTTAGGAACTGGTAAAAGCTTGGACAGGCATGGGATTGGAAGTGTCCTTTGAGTTTGTCCATTGCTCACATTGAAGGATTGATTGGCTCCAGAGAGGTGATCTCCTTGTAAAGTTTTTTTTTATCATGGTTAGAAAACTCTAGACATGCTCCTTTCAAAATCGGTTTAGGACATGTATCTTATTTTGCTATGTTCCTATGTTTGACTTTTTTTAGAATGATGATATTTTGTTTCTAAAAGAGATATACTGGAGGAGAAGTTATTTGTGAGGAGCATTTATGGTAAAAAAATGATGAAAGAAAAAAGGAGATGAAAAAAAATGAAGGAAGAGTAAAAGAGAGAGAACGAAAAATAAAAGAAAATAGAGAAAAAAAATGATGAAAGGAGACTAAAAAAAGGGGAAAAGAAAAAGAATAGAAAAAATGAAGGGTGCGTTTAGAAAAAAAGAAGAAAGCAAAAAAAGAAAGGGAAAAATGAAGGAAGAAAAAAAAATATATGAAAATGAATAATGGATGAATTTATTGAGGGTATTTTGGTAATTTTTCTTTGCAGGGCCTCCTCTAGAAAAATCCTATGAAATTTCTCTCATTCCACCTTGAAGTTTTGACTTTCTTGGGTGAATGAGAATTTCTATGAAATTTCTCTCATTCCACCTTGATGTCTTGACTTTCTTGGGGTAACGAGAATTTCTATGAAATTTCTCTCATTCCGCCTTGAAATCTTTATTTTTTGGGGTAACAGGAAATTTTCATAAATTTCTCTCATTCCATCTTGAAATCTAGATTCTCTTGGGGTAACGAGGATTTTTACATAATTTCTCTCATTCCACCTTGAAATCTCGATTTTCTTGGGGGTAACGAGGAATTTTTCATAATTTCTCTCATTCCGCCTTGAAATCTTTATTTTCTTTGGGTAACGGGGAATTTTCCACAATTTCTCTCATTCCACCTTGAAATCTTGATTTTCTTGGGGTAACGAGAAATTTTCCATAAAATTTTCTCTCATTCCACCATGAAGTTTTGACTTTTTTGCGGTAACGAGAAATTTTTATGAATTTCTCTCATTCAACATGAAGTCTTGACACTCTCGGGGTAAAGAAAAATTTTTCATAAAAAAAAAAATCAAATCCTCTCTTTCGAGCTCACTTTGAGGTCTTTTGACACTCATTGGAGTAAAAGTAAAATATGGAATTAAAAGAAGAGTAAATTTTTTTAAAGTGGAAGGAAGAGTAAAAAAAAGAAAGAAGAAATGAAAATTTACAAAAATATCTCTTGTCAACACATTAGAAAAAAAGAGAAGAGTTGACTCTCATTGGAGTGAAAAGAGGCAAAATGAAAAGTGAAAAGAAAAGAATCATTTCTTTAAATGAAAGGAAAAGTAAAAAAAATTTGAAAAAATTTCACAAAAAAAGTGATGATGAATGAAAGGAAAAAAAATGAATGAAAATTTTCACAAAAAAAAAATATGCCTCTCGTCAACACTCATTAAAAAAAGTTGAGTTGGCAAAGATTTTTCTAAAGCCCATTATGAGGTCTCTTTTCACGAAAATGAAGTAGAGAATTCAATTGGTGGATTAACAAACAGAAATCAAGTTCATAATTATCGCTTGAAATCCATTTTTTTAAAAAAAGCAAATCAAAATTTATCAAGTTAATGACCTAACCATGTTAAGGGTCACAATTTAAAAAAAAATAAAATCCAATGGCCATGGCTCAAAAGCATTGAAGAGTCAAGACCTAAATACCTCATGTAAGCGACAAATGCAACTCTGAAGTTTTCAAGACACCAAGAAGTCAAAGGCTTGAGGAGTTTCACAAGTCATGGAGTTGGAGATTTTACAAGCACAAAGAGCCAAAGTCTTCAGCGATAAAAGAAGCAAAAGTGACCTAGTAGGCAACTCGTAAATGTAGAGTGACCGCAGCTTGAGAACTAAGCGATATGTCCAGATACAAACCCACATAAAGAAAAGAAGAAATCGAGGAGGGCTACATTCATGGAGTTAAAAGGATCTTCCGACATACTTTCAGTAAAGGAGTTAAGAACGCCAGCTGAGCAAAAAAAGAAGTTTGAGGAGCATGATAAAAATAGCTCATTCTTTAAAAAAAACTCTCTTGTCAAGCTCTTTTGTAAAAAAATAGCTCTCTTAATACTCATGTATTTTTCGACTTATGACCATGTGTTCGTATGCATCTTTAAAATTAATAAAAAAATGTTATGTCTGCTCAGTTATTTCTCATTCACACTTGTTTCTTAATCGGAGGTTCCCATGACATTGTCTGGGGTAATTAATATTAGGGGTTTGCCCCTAAAAGGAGTCATGAACCTGCAATCATCTCAAATATAAAAACATTAAAAAAAATAAATTGATTTGTAATCCATGCTTTTTACCTGGTCAATCCTAATTAAAGGCCGGGTGAAAAGAAAGGAGCCCACAATCATCAACTTAGTCATCATTATCCACTTAGTTAACCAAGCCAAACCGTAATTCCGGTTTCTACAGTAATCTATAGTAAACCTGAAAATTCATCCTCCATTCCAAGTTAAATCCATTTGAAATACATGGGTTTTTTTTCTAAAGCAACTTGAATCACTCATCTTCGCTGATCTCCACATCCTCTTCTTCAAGCCTATCATTTTCTTTCTCTCATCTTTTCTTTTTTATTTTAACAGAACACTGTTGCAACCATTGAATAAGAAGAAAAAGAAAGCCCACATAAAAACCATCTATTTACACCTTATCTCTAACTTAAATTTCTGCCAAATTCCCTGTCAGTCCCTGAAAATAAAATTTCTTATGAAAAGGTCCTTGAAAAGTCACCAATGGTCCCTGAATTATGAAATAGTATTTCCAAAATGTTCCTGCAAACTTACCTTTCAGTCCTTGGTTTTCGGATACACTACAGATGAAACCATTTTATTACTTATGAACCTAAAATTTTCTATAAACTTTCACACTTATGTCCTTATTCTTTCCACTTGGGTTTCTCAACAAAACTGCTCTGCAGGAAAAATCTTACTGCAATTAAGATAATACCCTGAATAAAATTTCTTACAGATTTCCAAAGGTTGAGGGTATTACAATCCTTCCCCATTAAGAAACTTTTGTACTCGAACTTTCCTCAGCTGCCATCGATCTCACATCACTGAATTCACTTACTTGTTCCAACACCTATTCTTTTGCTCCAAACCTGCTCAATAGTACACAAAAATCTTCTAAAATTATAATCAGGTATTTGCTGGTGATCAAAGTGAACCAAATTCCTTTTATATGATGTTGTATACAGTATATAGTACTTTTTTGTTACGCTACTCGGACTTCCTTACTTCCAGCACTTAGAGAACAAAACAATCTTGTAATTTTACCACAAGCCATGAGAAAAGCAACTTCTTATCCACAACCTAGAAATACAACATACTGAATATACACAGGTGGAGTACAAACATCTTAAGCACACAAGCGATAATACAAACAGGTTATTCGACAATTCATAAGTCCTCATACAATTACTGAACCTCACCCTTGTCTATGGTATCAGTGTAACCTTTCCCAATTACATTGCTCAACTGCTACAACATAGTTAAGAACTGCATGGGCATCATCAAATGCCTTTACAAACTCCTCAAGAACTCCATACCTCCATCTCAATTCTGGCATTTGACTCTCATCTTGGTGACAATGTTCCATGTAAATATTCCTCAGCTCTAAAGCAACTATGCAGCTAAAATCTCTGGTATTCATGGTTAACACATAACGAGATCGTGGAACATAAACATCAGTCATTGCTTGCCCATGGTTACTAGGCACAATAGTAGAACTAGAAGATGCTGTGGCAATAAGATTAGAGCTAGAGGATACTTGAGCATCAGTCTAGTTTTTACGGCTTTCTTCTTCACTCTTTCACTCGTCCTCTCTCCCTCTCTGTTCCTTCGTTTCTCTTCTCTGCTCTTTTTCCTCTCTTTGCTGATCCTCCAAGAAGTATCTCTCTACTCTTTCTCTCTTACAAATTGGAGGAGGCCCTTGTCTTAGTCGTCTCAATGTCTTGGTTCCATTACTGAGAAATCCTTAAGACACTTAATATTCCGCTAATGAAAATTAAAGTTCTGATCTTCTCATCTATTAAAACTGAACTAAACCACACTTAGAGGAGCTGGTTATAGTCCATCCAATGCCTGACAAATCAAAGCTTGAATCAATATCACGTCATGACACAATTTCTAAGAAACAACAAATAAATGATAAAGAAGACTGGTTACTTACTCATAGGCTTAACCCCCATATCTTAACACAGGTATGTCTAAATCATCTTTCAAATCACATTGTAAATGACTATGAAGTAGTCAATAAGGAGCATGCCAAACACCCACTTTGGCATCTTCATGTTAACTTATTTTGGACAAAGCTAATTCTGACAAATATCTCAATCCATAATTCTAATCAAAGTGCCATGCTCAATTCTCTGTCTCAAATGTCAAACCATATTATTAGACCTAGTTTGTAATATGCAACTAATATGTGCTTCTGTATAAGTAATATGAAGTATACTTTTCTTATAATGAGCATCACATTTATCATATTTTATAGCTCATTCATGTGTGTTTATGTTCTTTTGTGCATTTTTGGGTTATGGAGACAAGTTTGGAAGAAAGGAAGCAAAAGTAGATCGTGGACGCCATTGTTGATGAAATTCTTGGATCGAACAAGGGTCAAGACATAAGTTGTGCTCATAAATATGTGGGTGTGTACCAACCTCCATTATGCTCAAGTGAATACACAAAGTGAAGGGGCACAAAGGCAGTCACACTCATATATTTTGACTTGTGCAACATTATTAAGAGCTTCATCAATGTGGTTTAATTGAAGACGCGATATGATCTACCGCATGGATGTGTGGCCAATCATGTGGCCTCGATGAAGAAAATGATTTCGGGAGTATTTGGGCAAGTACTATAGCAGTTTACTCTGCTAAAACACTGCTCTGAAATCGCTATAGCAGTTAATGTTCACAGTGCGCAGGAAAATGCAACCTGGAAATCCACACGGTCAATTGAAAATTTCACACGCTCATGTGGATGCCTGATTTCAACCCTATAAATACCGCTTTGAGAATTTTATTTGAGGATCTTCTTCCTATCTTTTGCCATCTTTTGTGGCGAGCACGGCTAGGGTTTGGAGAGGCTTTTGTTGGGTTTTAGGAGTGGTTCTACGGGATTCAACATCGAGTTCCTTTGGAGATGCACTATTCCGGGAGCTTTCATTGGCATTGATTAGGCAAGATGTGCCCTAAGTTTGATAAGGAACCTTTGGAGAAGTCTAGGCGGCTTCTCAAGAACATCAACACTGACGATAAGGTGGTTCTTTATATGGATTGCTTGCACTTACTTTGAATTTTATTATTGATTTTTTATTGCTTCATGGAGATCTAAACTCCTACTGGGTGCTTGGACATGTAAACCTTAGGATGATTTTGTTTCATTGACTCATATTTTGTTTCCTTTAATTGATGTTTTAATTGAGTTTTAATATCATGTGCTTGTTGATTTGATTTTCCCTTAGAGTGACAATAGGGTTGAGAATCTATCTAGGAAATCCTATAAAGGGGTGACAACTTCATTGGGTTAGACTTAGCGAGATTGAATAGGGTTGAGAGGGTGAGTCGAGAGGTAGTTAAACGTCTCCTTTCTCTTCTGACATGATTTATCCTACCTCCACGTTCCAATAGTTCTTTGTGGTCATGATAGAGTGAAGTGCTAAGATACAAACTCCACTGGGCTTAGTTGCACGAGTAATAGAGTGAAGTGTTGAAGTAATCCTTACTGTTAGAGCTTAATCATGACTAGGGATCTTTCGTATGGACCAAAAAGATAGATCTATATTACGAAATAGGGTTTATCACTTGGAATCCCTAGAGCTCCAAGCAATCCTACACAGTGTGAGGCGTGGAGAGTATCCTCTTCTATCGGGGCATAGTGTAAAGGACTAGTCATGGTTGACTTTGTGTTTGGGACTATGTGTCTTTGGATTTCCATGACTCATTAA
The DNA here is from genome assembly GCF_009730915.1 of Dioscorea cayenensis subsp. rotundata. Lineage (NCBI taxonomy): Eukaryota > Viridiplantae > Streptophyta > Magnoliopsida > Dioscoreales > Dioscoreaceae > Dioscorea > Dioscorea cayenensis. Next base: position 14,729 of record NW_024088621.1, on the reverse strand, counting down.
AAATCAATAAGGAGGCATAACATTAGTCTTGCCCTTGAAATAATAGTCGTAAGGTGAGCATTGTCCTAGTACCCCATTTTACCATCAATTATCCCTCCTTACTCTAATCTTTTACTCTTCTTCGCATTGATTTCTTTAATTCAACATCACAAATTGGTTTTCATTCTAGATAAATAGCAATCCTCTTGTTTCTAAGCAACTATTCCTTATGGATTCGACTACCCACTCACTGGGAAATTTTATTACTTCAACGGTCCATACACTTGCAGTACACACAAGCAAGGGGCTATGTAATGTTTTTGGTGCCGTTGCCGTGGATTAGGCATTTTGGAAACATTTGACTTTACTATTTTAGCTATTCATCACTTGTTCTATTTCACACTTTCATATTCTTGCATCATTCTAATTTGTTTTTCTTTCTTTCTTTGATTGCATCTCCATGTTATAACCCGAGGTAACCCTTCGACATTAGTTGAAGGTGATCTAGGCATTGGAAGGAGAACTCATAGATGAGGAAAGGAACCTATACAAGAATGGATAAATCAAACTATGATAGAAGTTGAAGGGTCTGACAATATGGCAGAACAACATGGGCAGTAGAGGACACTCTCAGATTATTCACGATCCATGGTTCTTGGCACGCACTCTAGCATTGTGAGTCCACTGATTGCAGCTCAGACTTTTGAGCTCAAGCCAGGCTTCATCCAAATGTTACAGCAGTCAGCACAACTTAATGGTTTGGCCAATGAGGATCCTAACAACCACATGGTCAAGATTAATGGAGTCATGGATGATGCTATCAAGTTAAGGGCCTTCCAATTTTCCTTGAAGGGCAGAGAAAAGCAATGGTTACATTCGTTACCTAGAGCATTGATCACTACTTGGGAGGAGATGGTGGAAGCTTTCCTAGCTCAATATTTCCCTCGTGGAAAATCTGTGAAGCTCAAGAATGAAATATCCTCTTTTATGCAAACATGATTTTAATCTCTTTTTGAGACATGGAATAGGTTCAAGGATCTCATGCAGAAATGTCCTTAACATGGGTTCCCCGATTGGATGATTACCCACACCTTCTACAATGGTTTGAACCCGAGTAAAAAGTAATTACTTGATACTACAGCAAGAGGTATCTTAGAAAGTAAAACCCCAAAGAAGGTAGACTGCTCATTGAAGAGATGGCTATGAACAGTTATCATTGGAACTCACGATTATCGAGAACAGAGTTTCAGGGTTGGAGAACAGGAAAACTGATTTGGAGAAGGCTTTAACCAAGTTCATTCAATCATCAGATACGAGATATCAGTCGGTTGAAGCAACACTTCGTAACCACACCGCATTATTGCATAACTTAGAGAACCAAGTGGGACAAATTGTGAAGTCACTTTTGAAAAACCTCAAGGGAGTTTGTCTAGCAACACGGAGAGCACTCCAAGAGAGCATGTGAAGGCGATCACTTTGAGAAGTTGTCGTGAAGTTGAGAGTAAGCTCCCTACCGAAAAGACAATGGTTGAGTCACCCAAGGAAGTGGAGGTTGAGGACAGAGCAAAAGAGAAGGAGGTGGCACCTCCACCTTAGAAGCCAAGAATTCCTTTCCCTTCAAGATTGAAGAATGACCATAATGATGAGCAATACTAGAAGTTTTTGGGTCTATTCAAGAAGTTGCACATCAATATCCCATTTGTGGGGGCGTTGTCTCAAATGCCTCGCTATGCAAAGTTCCTTAAAAACCTCTTGGTCAGCAAAAGAAAGTTGGAGGAGAGTGCATCTGTGATCTTAGATACTTCATGCTCGGCGGTTTTATAAAAGAATATACCGAACAAGAAGAAAGACCCTGGTAGCTTCATCATTCCATGTAACATTTGTAACTTGTGTAAAGAGAAGGCATTGGCGGATTCCGAGGCTAGCATCAATATCATGCCTTATGCATTCTTTCAGAAGCTAGGCTTGGGAGAGCTTAGGCTACTCGGATTGTACTTCCATTGGCCGATGGATCAGTTAAACATCCGAGGGACATCATTGAGGATGTACTTGTGAAGGTTGATAAGTGCATCTTTCCTGCAGACTTTGTGGTATTAGATGTTGATGGGGATGTCGAGGTTCCATTGATACTTGGAAGGCCATTGTTGCGCACTTCCAAAACAATCATTGCCATGGACGGTGGTGAATTGACACTAAGGGGCCATTTGGTTCGTGGTAATGTAGAAAGATGACCATGTGTTACGAGGTAATATGAAAATATTACCACGTTTGGCATTGCAGTTGTGGTAATGTGGATGGTAATATCACATTACCAACTTATAAATATTACCAAGAAAGTGGTAATCCTATTACCACCAAATTTGGTGTCTATCTTGGATTACCATGGTAATCTTATAACTTTTTATATTTTAACAAATTGATTACCATGACAACCAAACACGGTAATAAACTATTCCCGGTAATAAGAGTTCCTAACCAAACATGGTTATATTAAATTACCATAATATTCCCAACCATATAACATTCTCACTCATATTACCATGGTAATCTCGTTACGTGGTAATATGTCATTACCAATAACCAAATGACCCCTAAGAGTTGGAGATGACAAGTTGACATATCGCCTCACTGAAGCCATTCAACATTCTCTTGAATTCGATGATACTTTATATTTTTTGACACCATTGATGAGTTGATTAATGATTATGTGCAGGAAATGTTGTGTTCTGACCCAATGGAGGAATGGCTAGATCAAGAAGTGGAGAATGAAGAAATCTTATCACTTGATGTAGAGGATAAGTTGAAACCTACCACTGGAGTCATGAAGAAGATGATCCAAAACGCTCAAGAGGACAAGGAAACATCACAAGAAGCATCCAAATACTAATGAGGATGAGCAGTCACGAAGTAAAGGTGAGGATCCCTTGTGTAGTAATAAACTCGATAACTCCCTCTCTACCTTGCAAAAATTATTTTCATCATTCTTTCAAGTTGTAGGTAAGAGGGTAACATTTATTCATGAATCCCCGTAAGGTAAGGACAGGTATGTCAAGCCCTAGTGATGTTAAACAAGTGCTTTTTAGGAGCAACCCAAGTCTTTACCGTTTTTCTAAATTTTAGTTTAGTGTTTGCATGCATAAAAGCTTTAGTGTTGGTGTCTTGATTTTTACGTGCTATTGCTATATTTTTCTCGTGAATCGTTGGTGTTTTAGTGCACTTCATTGTGACTGCTGAAGTTTTAGGTCGTTTGAGTGCGTTTTCTTGATTCTCTGCATAGTTTTTAACTATATTTGTAGTCTTTGTATGTGTATGAATGTTGCAAAATTTTTTCTGCAAAGCCTTTAATTTTTCTCAGTAATCCAAAGAAGATACATGGCAGTGTGGAATTTTGACATGGGCATGTATTTATGTTAAGAGCTCAACTTCTCCATCCCGAGAAGACACAAGAAGTGTAAATGCCGCTGTGAGCTACCTTGTGACAGCCACACGCTAGTGGTGAATTTCTACACGGGCATGTGGATCTCTGCAAAGTGATAGAACTCCATCTCAAGAAGACACAGGGGCGTGTGGATGACCCTGTGGAAAGCACACGGGCATGGGTAATTTCCACACGCCCGTGTGAAACCTTGCAGAGATAACTCTCTATCCCAAGATCACACAGGGGCGTGTGGCTGCTCCTGTGAGCCCCCCTGTGAATTTTCACACGTCTAGGTGGAATTTCCACAAGGGCATGTGGAACACTTAGAAATTTTTTCTTGAGAGAACAGAGAAGCCACAGCGGGCGTGTGGGTGCCCCTACGGGTCAGGCACACCGCCATGGATAATTTCCACACGCCCATGTAGGTGCATTCAGAGATTAAAATTTCTATCCCGAGAGCACACAGGGGCATGTGCATGCTCTTGTGAAGAGATCCTGTGGATACACACGGGTGTGGGTAATTTCCACACACCTGTGTGGATGTACAGAACACAAAGAGGCGTGACTTTTCTTTAAAATCATTTTGTACCTCTTCATTTATAGACTCCCAAACACTCAAAGAATGCGTCCTTTCCTTCTTCCTGGCCTTCTCCATCTATTTATAAGGTCTTTTCATTGTTTGCCGGTGGTATTCAAAGGTTTTGATTGTCATTTTGTCGATAAGCTTCCTTTTCCCATTCATCTTCACCAATCTTCATTTCTTTTGCTCAATGTGGTCGATTTGACATGGATTTCATGTTTAAATTATTGGTCAATGTTTTTAGAAGAGATTTTGAAGGTTTTATGTTGTATTTTGAATTTATTGGAGATTCTAGCCATGCGGCTGTGACGCCCTCAAGATCCACACAGGCGTGTGGAATTTCCACATGACCATGTGGATTCCTGCAAAACTGTTTTTTAAGTTGAATTTAATCATTTTATTTTCAATTCTTGTAGGAATGGCACCAGATCGAAGAAAACAACTAGCAAGCATCCCCATGAGCCCTCTCCTAAGAACATGGAGTTTGTGATCCTTGAACATTAGGTTCGGTTTGAGCGCTTGTCGAGGCTTAAGTTTGGACAGTCTTGATTCCCCAACTTGAGCGCATTAAGAGAGATTCATTTGGAGGATGAGATGGCTGACAAGATTGTGGAGTGTATCTTCGTGGGTAGCTGGAGGCGATTATTATCCATTCGAGAGCCGGCTATCCATATGCTCACTTTAGAGGTGCTAGCGTCATTCAAGTTTGACCTTTCATACTCCAGCTTTGATAGTATTGATGCTATTCAGTTAAGAGCCTTCGGACAGTACCATAGCATGAGCATAACTCAGTTTTTGATCTGACTTGGGCTCTACAACGAGGCTTACACTAATACAGAGGAGTATGAGCAGCTCCCGACATATTACCCTTGCAGCTTGACTCTTTAGCACACCTACAGGATACTATATGGCCAGGAACAGTATGAGCCAGGAGTTTCTAAGGCCGCATGTCTCTCCTGACTGGCCTACAGATATATCTACGCCATTCTTAGTTAATCAGCGAACAGACTTTGAGACAGTACTGGAGTCCTTAGCAATCAGGAACTGCTTTATCTGTATTCGATTGTATAGAGCGAGCCACTCCACCAAGGACACATCATGGCAGAGTACGTGCACCATCAGGGACAGAGTGCCAGGATTGGAGTGCTCTTCTCAGGCCCCTCCATCACTCGAGTCATCATGTGGATGGTCTCTTGTACGCTATCAGAGGGGCTGAGAAGATCATTATACCATCTCTCCTCGGCCTAGAAACGATGCAATTGATGGGCATGGTATGCAGATACAGAGATAGTGTTTATGTCATGATCATGCCACCACTATAGATGGGTAAGGGTATGGGTGATGTAGTTGAGGGGTCTCAGCCTGCTCTTCAGCCACAGCTAGAGCAAATGGAGACAGGGTCACCCTCTACAGACATAGGAGCCACCACAAATGCAGGTCTTTTCTCCATCTCGAGCCCGTGATCGCTTTGATAGGCTTGAGAGCATTGTAGGGGGGTTTCATGTTGATCTGGCTGAGGTTCGCACGATAAAGGCTGCAAACGACACCAAGGCGATGGCGTGTCTTAACACACTATTGTAGATTCTAGAGTGAAACCTGACCTCACCTTTCGTTATGAGACCCCGTGCTTTACCGACACCTCCAGCATCATCACCACCACTAGCGGCACCAGCATCATCACCTGCAGTTAGTACCACCAACAGAGCAGGATACCTACGCTTGAGGTGTCGTTGTTTTTCTTTTTCTTTATGTTTTAGCATTTTATTTTCTGCATTTTATTTTGGACTTGTATTACTCAAATAGGACTCTCCTTCTGAGTTTATCTTTTTACTTTTCAATTGTATCGAGTTGTATTTCATTTCCATATTTTATAGACTCAATTTTAATGTCTTTTGATTAGCTTTGCTGAATCCCCTTGTTTATACATGCAGATTGTCTTGTGAGTCTTGGAATTGAGGGATAGTCATGGGCATGGTCATGTGGCTTTTTACATGGCTGTGTGTGCTCCACAACCCGTTGGAACTCAACTCTCAATGAAATTAGCTCCATCAAATGTAACATTAGGAGTTCAAGGTAGTATTATTTTAATTGCTCATCTCCACACACATGTTTTGATTGTTATATTTCTTTATTGAGCTTGCATGCGTACATTGAGGGCAATATACAGCTTAAGTGTCAAGAGGAGTTCACATTACACATGTTCTATACTTATGTATTCATCCTTTATGTTCATGTAGCCAATGGCGATTCACCTTACTTGCAATGGTTGTTTCCTTAAATTTCGGAAAATTTTTAACATTGAATATTATCATGCTCTAGTTTTTCTTAAAGTTTTAGGAATTTTTGCCCGATTATCACTTGTTACACTACTCACTTATTAAACCTTGTGGAAACTCAAGTTCGTTGTTTAAGGGATTGTTTTAGCATGATTCTTGTTTAAAAAAAATTGTGTTTGTTTTGTTATGTATTGGGGGGCTGAAAAGAGCCCACCTATGAAGTATGAAGCTACTCTTATAAGTCGGATACTAGTTATGCCCAAATGAGAGAAATAGCTATCCTATAGGATGAGTGAAAGCTACTACCTCACTAGAAATAGCTACCACCTTGAAAGTGTGAAAGCCACTTTGGTGGCCGCCTAGGAAAGGGCTACCTTCGAGGATGTGTAAAGCTACAACCTCTTTTTGTATATAAATAAGTCCCTCTTAAGAAGAACTTCGACGATTACATGTTGGGTTGACTTGAGTGAGTTTACACACACTTACACAATATCAAGTTGTTGTCCTTTTTTATTCAAGTTTTTAGCTTGAGCAATGATTACTCTTATTCGGTGTTTGAATTTTTCCTTACTTGTAGAATGCCTCTTTTGCATGCTTTTGGTGAACCTAAGGCCAAGCACTTTCAATTTTCCTTCTTATATGCTTGAATGTTTTATTTTTGCTTGAGGACAAGCAAAAGCTTAAGTGTGTGGAAGTTTGATAAGTGCTTATGTATAAGTAATATGAAGTATATATTTTTTGATGTTGAGCATCACTTTTATGAAATTTTATAGCTCATTCATGTGTGTTTATGTTCTTTTGTATGTTAAGGGTTGTGGAGATAAGTTTGGAAGAAAGGAAGCAAAAGTAGATCATGGACACTATTGTTGATGAAATTCTTTGATCAATAAAGGGTCAAGACACAAGTTTTGGTCATAGACATGTGGGTGTGTGCCAACCTAGATTATGTTTAAGTGAATACACAAAGTGGAGGGGCACAAAGGCAGTCACACTCATATGTTCTGACTTGTGCAACATTGTTAAGAGCTTCGTCAATGTGGTTTAACTGAAGACATGACATGATCTACTGCATGGATGTGTGCCCAATCATGTGGTATCGATGAAGAAAATGATTTTGAGAGTATTTAGGCAAGTACTGTAGCAGTTACTATAGTGAAACACTGCACTAAAATCACTATAGCAGTTAATGTTCACAGTGTGCAGGAAAATACAACCTAGAAATCCACACATCCGTGTGGAAATTCCACACGACCATCTCAATGCCCGATTTCAGCCCTATAAATAGCACTTTGAGAGTTTTATTTCTAGATCTTCTTCCTATCTTTTGCCTATCTTTTGGTGTGAGCGCGTCTAGGGTTTGGAGAGGCTTTTGCTGTGTTTTAGGAGCCGTTCTAAGGCATTCGACATCGAGTTCCTTTGTAGGAGAACTGTTGGGAAAGATTTCATCGGCATTGATTTGGCGAGGTGTGCCCTAGAATTGACAAGGGAACCTTTGGAGAAGTTGAGGTGGCTCCTCAAGACCATTAACACGGAGAATAAGCGGGTTTTCTCTATGGATTGCTTGTACTTACTTTCGATTTCATTGTTGATTTTTTATTGCTCCATGGAGAGTTAAACCCCTACTGGGAGCTTGGACTTGTAAACATTATGATGATTTTGTTTATTGTTTCTTATTATGTTTTCTTTAATTGATGTTTTAATTGAGTTTCAATCTCATGTGCTTGTTGATTTGATTTTACTTTAGAGTGATACTAGGGTTGAGAATCTATCTAGGTAATCCTATGAACGGGTGACAACATCATTAGGGTTAGACTTAGCGAGATTGAAGATGGTTGAGAGGGTGAGTCAAAAGGTAGTGAAACGTCGTCTTTTCCTCCGACGTGATTTATCCTACCTCGACATTCGAAGAGTTCTTTACGGTCATGAAAGAGGAAGTTCTAAAAGACAAACTCCACTTGGGCTTAGTTGTGCGAGCAACAGAGTGAAGTATTGAAGTAATTCTTAGTGCTGGGGATTAATCGTGACTAAGAGTCTTTCGGTTGGACCAAAGGGTTAGATCTATACTAGGGAATAGGGTTTATCACTTGGAATCCCTAGAGCTCCAAGATGTCCTAGACAGTGTGAGGAGTCAAGAGTATCCCTTTTCGACGGGCATAATGAAAAGGACTAGTCATGATTGACTTTAGGTTTGGGACTGTGTGTCTTTGAATTTCCACGACTCATTAAACCTCAATAAGTAGACATAACATTAGTCTTGCCCTTGAAATAATACTCGTAGGGTGAGCATTGTCCGAGTACCCCATTTTACCATCGATTACCTTTCCTTACTCTTGCTTTCTTTGATCTTTTACTCTTCTTTGCATTGATTTCTTTAATTCAGCATCACATATTGGTTTTCATTCTAGCTAAATAGCAATACTTGTTTTTCTAAGCAACTATTCCCTGTGGATTTGACTACCACTCACCGGGGTATTTCATTACTTCGATGACCAGTGCACTTACGGTACACACACACAAGGGGTGTGTTAGCAACTTAGATTTTAACCCGATTTGTGAGTCTCAATAATTCTACTGGGCCCTTAACTTATGGTCTAATCAATACTAAACCTCTAAGCTCAGAACACAACCTGTGATCTCTACCAACCAGGGATATCTCAACCTACAGCTCTGATACCAAAAGATGTCACACCCATCTATTCTACTGAGGTAAATGTGGCACCCATCAGTTAAAAATCCATTTTAACATAAAAACTAACACCCTTGAAAAAACAAATCACACTTACAGAACATGATTAATAACCTTTAAACAAACTATAGGTTCAAATACATGAATACAACAAACATAATTACTCCAATTAGTGGGTACCACTGCTACAAGATCACGGCATCAATGCATAGAAAGAAAAGGAACCCACTTCAACCAGGAGCTCAACCATGACTAGCTCTATATTCGGACATGTAATCTAGTAGGGTAATCCTCATAAAACTGTAACAAATTCTAGTTGGTCGATAGTGGCTCAATAATTTCAAATAATTAAATATAGAGTATATAAAATATATAACCATCAATTTCTCAAATAATTTCCCAACTTTCCGGAATATCAGAATTTGGAAAAATACAACATTAACGAGCTTTAAAAAAATAAATTCATCATGAATTGTCATAAAATCAATTTTCGAAGGAAATATAATTTTTGTGAAAGACTGCCCTCCTAAGAGCGGCAGCTGGGCTTTACCCCTCATCATAATAAAAAATAACTTGTTTTGCACAACTAAACTACAAAACAAATATCAAATCATTGGCGTAAAAACACTCCCGGACTTAGCTGCCCTTGCAACTAGGTTGAGAGCCATTAAGGTATTCGCAACCTTAACGTTGGCCATCGAGATCCCCGCATGGTGACCTCGGGTTTCTTACAGAAGTAAACCCTGTCAATGGCTCTACGCACCTCTTGACAAAGGGTAAACTCAGGGTTGACCACGCCACCTCCCATCAAGCTGGACCATGGGACCCCAACTGCAGTATCTGACTAAAGTCCATAGTCACTATCAAAATCTGCGAAAACTCCACAACACAAGACATGTATAATACCTACAAAGTCCATATCCATAACACCATTCCTGTACCAGGAATGAAAACCAAATCTACAAGCATTGACAGTAAAAACTTTTTAATATGCACACATGCTTTCACAAATCATCTCAAAGTTAAGGTACACATAACCATTAAAATAAATACCAGAAAATAATACAGTTGAAACAACGTATAATTGTATGAAACCAGATATACTAATACGATTGCTATGGCATAGCAAATCGCAAATAATTATAAATATCCTTTAACAATATAAATTATTAAACATAATATAATGACATAATTAAACAGTTTTTCAAACTACTAGCGAATAAGTACTTGTTTCAAAATAATAGCAATTAACCGATTATTTCAAAAGAGTAGCCACTACCAACTCACATGGTCTCCCTTGGTTTTCTCTCTAAACCTGGAACTCCCTCCCAAGCCTGAACAACACCTAATAGGAGAACGGAAACAAAATAAATAACATACATCCTAATGACGAAATTGAACCCAAAAGAAAATACAACAAATAAATAATTGACTAACTAATTGGGCCCACTCACTCCAATCGATTCAAACAATCCTTGCATAATAAAACTAGTCTCATATTGCACCTAAACCAACTCAATTTGGACAAAACCATTCTGAACCAACCTGAATCAACCTCAATTTCGGTGATACAAGTTTAGTTTCACCAACCAGCATTGAACCACTTCCAATTGTTATACAAAATCTTTTGAACGAGCTTAGTTCAACTGAACCCAATTCTTTTTGAATTGGTTGACCCCAAAGTCATTAGCCCAAAATTTGAACCAAGACAAATCAATCTCAATCAACTTAACCTAAATTCAACCCAACAAAATTACACATTGAGTCAAAATCAAGGCAATCCTCAATTGGTTGAACCAAACCAGTTCTTTACTCTCATTTAAACCCAAATGAATCCAATCTATTTCAACCTGGCTAGCCAAACCCAACCCCAAACCAATTGAATTGACTTAACTTAACTAAATCAAGCCCACTTCACTTGATTTTATGAACCCTAATCAACCAATTTGGCTAAATTCAACCACTTAATCTCCACCCATTTATAATCATCATCTTAATCATCATCATCAACTTAATCATCATCATCATCCACTTAGTTAACCAAGCCAATCCCTAATTTCAGTTGCTACAGTAATCTACAACAAACTTGAAAATTCATCCCCCATTTCAAGCAAAATCTATCTCAAATACATGGTTTATTTTTGAAAGCAACTTGAATCACTTATCATCTACAATAATAAACAACGCTTTCTCCACTCAAAACCAAGCCAAATCTCATAAAAACAAGTTCAAATTCAAGCATGCTTACCAAAGTTCTTTAACCATATATCATGCATCATTCAAACCAAGATAACTCTTACCAAGCACTTCGGCAAACTCTCTCAGTTGATCTCCACATCCTCTTCTTCAAGCCTCTTATTTTCTTACTCTCATCTTTTCTTCTTTTATTTTCTCACATAACACTAATGCAACCATTGATTAAGAAGAAGAAGAAAGCCCCCATAAAAACTGACTATTTCCACGCCTTATCTGTTAACTTAAATTTCTGCCAAAATTCCTTGACGGTCAATGAAAATAAAATTTCATCCAAAAAGATACTTGAAAAGTCACCAATGGTCCCTGAATCATGAAATAGTGTTTCTAAAAAGTCCTTGCAAACTTACTTTTCAGTCCTTGGTTTTCGGAAACACTACAGATCAAATCTTTTTATTACTTTTGAACCAAAAATTTTTTATAAACTTTCACACTTAGGTCCTTAATCTTTCCACTGGGGTTTCTCAATAAAACTGCTCTATAGGAAAAATCTTACTTCAACTGAGATAATACCCTGTAAAAAAATTCTTATGAGTTTCCAAAGGTTCAGGGGTAATACAAGAAGTATCCACCCAATGTGTCGAGTGGGGCGCATGCACGGGAGAAATAGCTCGGGGTTACTCAGTTTCCCTAGCATTCGGGGACATGCGCTAAATCCAACCCCCACTCGCGACCCAAGCATCCTCAAGAGTGTCATGGGGGCCACACCACCTGCCCACTCAGTATCCCCGCCGGGTCCCCTCTGGGATGCCATGGCCGCCTGATCGACGCAGGTGATATAAGGGCCTACAAATGAGGGCACCGATTCGAGTGTCAGGTCTCAGTGCGAAATAGACATTGCTACCTTATACCCCAAATGCGAGATGGAACCCCGCTCGATCAAACTCGAGAGGAAATCAAAATCTCGGTGACTAACAACCCTTTGTACTATCACCGTGTCCTCACATAGTATGACTAAGTATGAAATGGATATACCGCAGAGTGTTGGAGAAATGCAAGAGTTGTGGCCTTAATCCGTGAGGGATCATAGGTAGGAGTGGTGCTCAAATGCGCAAAGCTCACGTAGGGGACTCCCCACCCCGCTCGAGAGATCAAATGTATCATATCGCGGAGTTCTAGTAAACTCCGCATCATAAATCCCCAATTGGATAGAGAAATTGGTGAGGGCTCATCCGGTGCATCTCACCGACCGCTGAATACGAATGAAGTCGGTCGCGATGAAATGCAACAAGACTTCAGAAAGCTCGCTTCGATTTATCTAACACCTCGGCTGCCACTTTCGTAAGTGGTATCGATCACTGAAACAATCTGCCTCCAGCATCGGCTACACTAAGTAGCCAACTAACTTTCTCCTCTAATCTCACTTCATTTCCGAGGACATCCTAATCAATCTCTTATGACTCGCCAAAACAAGCAAATTGCCTGATGCATTTTGAGTATGGAATCGCACTAAGTCCAGCATTAAGAGCAGTGCTCCCCACCCACGGCCTCTTAGAAGGCCCCGTGAGAAGTGTGTTTTCTAAACATAATCAGAGAAAGATAAAAGCCAAATTAGTTCAAACAATTAGGGAGAGTACTGACGCGCAAGGAGCATTCAGACTGTGCTCAACATTGAAACAGGGACGTGCACTTGGTCGAGACAATCATGTTGAGGCTAAGAGCACAATTGTGTTCCCAAGGAGGACACCATCATGCTTCGAGTGACCATCATCCCCAAAGATACAACATCATTAAATCTCAAGAACAAAGAAATCTTCAAAATAAAACAAGCAATATTAATCATGAAACAATGAAAACAACACAAGATTCACAATGCAATAAAGAGCATGACGAGAAAAGCATTTTAACCCAACAAATCCAATAAGGATGAACGCTGGCTTACCGGGGTTGATGTCCGGAGAAATCATGAAAGGAGTACCTGCCACAAGCAACCCTCGCTGCACGAAACTCAAACCCACACGATGGACCAAAGCACGCACAAGGAGGAGGAAGAGGCCGGGAGGGTGAGATGGATGGGAATGGTCAGCTATGAAAGACTTCAAAAGGAAAATGGTCATGTCCTAGGCGTGTTCCTCCCTTTGATTTGCTAAGGAAATATTCCCAAAACATCTGAGAGAAGGACACAATCATAAAAATGTCTTGGAGATGACGCTTACTTATTTAGCACGCTCGTGCTTAGGCCCCGAGCCCTCACCACGAATGATTCAAAAACTAGAAAAAGAGAATCAGGGCACAAGGGGCGTTTCTTCAGTGCATGTGCTCGGCTCTGAAAAGTTCCGTAGTAAAAAGACTATCCTCCTTCATAACAATGATAAAAATGCTAGAGATAATACAAAAGTATTGACACGCATCAAACAAAAATCAATAATACAAGAGAACTAAATCACAACAATACAGAATCATTGAAACAAATGAAAACTAAAACAAAAATGATAAGAAACCCCGACATGATTACAAGAGAAAAACAAAACAACTTGGGTTTACCTCCCAAGTGAGAGCTTTATTTAACGTCACTAGCTTGACACCTTTTTCCTCAAAAGAAGTTCCATCGATCGACAGTCTCATAGCCACCTTGAATACAACGCAAGCATATGGTAACAACGAATCAATTAAATTGATCTCATCCCAAAGGTTTGAACGGTTAGGAATCATTTGGATCGTGGTGAGATGGGTGGCTTTTTCTTCCTAGTATCACCTTTGTCCACCACTTTATTTCACTCGAGGTGTTTTTACTTTGATGGATCCAAAGTGTACAAAGACCTCGATCGCCACCTGAAGTCCAAAATAGTATGATTCTTCCATCACCCTCCTTTGGTGCTCCATCTTCCGTGTACCATCTTCTAATAATTCAGCAAGCTCATCTTTCATGAATGTATCCTACATAAATTCAGAAACAACATCATCAATAACATCCACACAATAGCATGTGTCATCAAAAATCCATGGTATGCCTCATGGAATACTCGGAGCTTGAAAATAATCTCTTCTTCACCCACTACAAGTGTCATTCGGCCATCCTTGACAACAATGAAAACTTTTGAAGTTTCTAGGAACAACCTTCCAGAATCACTGGTACCTCCACCTCGTTATCAACATCATCGTAGAACAACGAAAATCCACTTGCAGAAATTGAACTCTGCTCACCCTAACATCTTCAATTTATGCTCGTGGTTACCTAATGACGCACTGCTCACTCAATTGCAAAGTCATAACGTGGATTTTCGGTTCCTCCAAGCCCAAGCCTTTGAATTTTGTAGGGCAAGGAGGTTCATGCTTGCCTCTCGATCAAAATGCAGCTAAGGCTTCTCTCATCAACTCAAACCAACGATCATGCGAACGAGCAATAAACCTCGGGATCTTCTCACTTTTCTTGGCCGCTTTGTGTCGAGTGATCAAAGCCAGAACATTCCTCACTAAGTGTTACAAGACACTTCACCTTCATTTGTTAGTAGTCTTCCAATTTAGGCATATAAGCGTCATCCTCTGAAAGTAAAGAGCCTAAATAAACAAGCATTGATAAAAGTCCTTGAAACACAT
>NW_024088620.1:0-6209 GCF_009730915.1 Dioscorea cayenensis subsp. rotundata | reverse complement strand
TAATACCAAAATCGGGGTTAAATCGAGCTTTAAATAGAGATTTTGGAATCGGGGAGACTACGGGCGTGGATGCTCCACTGCAGCGTGCTGGAATTTCCCGCAGGCGTGGATAATTTCCACACGCTCATGTGGATTCTCTGTTTCTCACGGTTCCTCGGCGGTTACGGCGGTCTTTGCTCTGATGTATGTGCTACGGTGTTACTATATTTCTACCTTTCTGATGATTCGACTCGAATAGCTTCCCAATTCCATACTTTCATCGGGGAGTAGCATAAGCGGGACTGCGTTGGTGGAGCTCTTGTTCTATGTGCATATGTCAGAATGCTCGAATGTGACTGCCTTTGTGCCCCTCAAATGGTTGTGCCAACTTTCGAATCTGAGGAGGTTAGCACACACTCTAGCATCTCACACCTGACCTATGTTTTCGTGTTTGAACCTTAGCAAGATTTCCTCCAAAATTAGTGCATTATGATCCACATTGGCCTATTTCCTTCATACTCGGCCTCACAACCCTACTTGCATAAAAAGTAACATAAAAAAACACATATTAGTGTAAAAAAACCGAGAAAAGTAATGCTCAACATAAGGAATGAACGCTTCGCATTCGTATCGCACAAGCACTTATCAAACTCTCCCACACTTAAGCTTTTGCTTGTCTTCAAGCAAACATTATAACATTTTGTGCATTAATGAAGAAAATATTGAAAGTGCTTGGCCTTAGGTTCACCAAGGTATACAACAAAAATATTCTATAGTTAAGGAAAATTACAACACTAAATACGAAAAAATCAATGCTCTAGCTAAAAACTTAAATCAAAAAGTACAACAAACCCAAATTTTGTGTATGTGTGTGAACTCAGTCAAAACAACCCAAGGTATACTCCTCAAAGTTCTAAGTGCAAGGGACTTATTTATCTACAAAAGTGACAACAATTTCAAAGATGGTAGTAGCTTCACACATCCTCTAAGGTAGCCCTTTCCAAAGTGGCCGCTAAGGTGGCTTTCATACTTTCGAGGTGGTAGCTCTTTCTACCTGAGTGGTAGCTTTCACTCATCCTATGAGATAGCTCTTTCTCTCATTAGGGCATAGCTAGTATCTGACTTATGAGAGTAGCTTCATACTTCATAGGTGGTAGCTCATTCCACCCAACAAACACAAATAAACAATAAAACTATTTTGTTCCTTCTTTTCATTTTAATCATTTTTTTTTAGAATTTAGCACAATAAAATAAACCGAACTAGTCCCTTTAACATCGAACATGAGTTTCCAATAGAGTTCAAAGAGTGGGTAGTGCACTAAGTGTAAATCGGGCAAAAATTCCTAAAAACTCCAGCAAGAACTAGAGCATGAAAACATTCAATGTTAACAATTCTCCTAGACTTAAGAATACAATCATTGCAACTAAGGTGAACCGCCATTGGCTATGTGAGCATATATCAATTAAGAATAATAGAAAAGATGTGTGCATTATGAAACTCCCCTCCACACTTAAGTTGTACATTGTCCTCAATGTACACATGCAAGCTCACTACAAACATATATCATTCAAAAATAGATGTGGGGTAAGCAATCAAAACAATACTCCCCTAACTCCTAGTGTTGCGTTTGATGAAGCTAATTCCATGGGAGTAATGTTCCGACGGGTTAAGAGGCTCACACGGCCAAGTGCCTCAGCACCTTGGCTGTACCCATGAGTAAGTCTCAATTCCCGGGGAAGACAAGACCATCCGCTGCGCATACGAGGGGGTTCGGGTGAAGCTCAATAAAGACAAAATAACTCGAGTGTATATAAAAGATGAAGCAATGAATACAACTCGATGATGCGAAAAAAATGAAAAATAAACTCGGGAAGGAGAATCCTTTCTAAGTGAACAAGTCTAAAAAAACACAAAAAAATAAAATAAAAATGCAAGAAAGTAAAGGGAGAAGTCAAATGTCGGTCTTTGCTCTCGAGGGCTCTGTCTTTAGCTGCTTTGAAGATGCACATGGTGGGTCCACCGGTCTTTGAGGGTCGAGGATGGAGGTCTTTGGAGGAGCCGGGGGACTGAGGTGAGGAGTCCTTGGGTGCAATACAAATGATGAGATGACGTCTCACTCTAAAATCTGCTGTAACACGTCGAAACGCATCATGAACTCTGTGTACTGAGTAGCCAGCGTAGCCCTAATCTCGGTAACCTCAGCTCGGACCACCCCTATAGCATTCTCGAGCCTCTTAAAGCGATCATTGGCTCTAGATGGTGAAAACATACGCACTGGGGGTGGCTCCTCTGCCACTGGAGGTGAATCGATCTCCATCGTTGTTGGCTGAGGCTCGGGAGTGGGCTGAGATACTCCGGTTTCATCACCCTCATCCTCGGCTATCTCTGGAGCTAGTAGTACTAAAGCAAAAAACCCTGTCTGAACCCTGCAGACCATGCCCATCAATCGCATCGTCTCTAGACTCAGGGGAGCAGGTACACTCGTCTTCTCGGCCCCGCGAATCGAATCCAAGAGACCCATGCCCAGTACTAATCTCGTAATGTAGGGGCCTGAGAAGATCTCTCCCAGTCTAACATAGTGTCCCTGATGTCTGATGTACTCTGCCAAGATGTGCCCTAAGTGAATCGGTACGTGTGTACCATCGAGTACAAGTACAATAGCTCCTGACGGCTCAGGACACCAGTGCTATCACCACGGCCATTCACCGACCTACTCATAATGGCATGCAAGTATCTGTATGCATATCGGGAAAGGCACGTGGCCTTGGACAACCCCGGCTCGTACTGACCTTCACCACATAACACTCTATAAGCTCTCTGCGGGGTCAAGGTTCCAGGGCAATCAGTCGGTAACTGCACATATTCCTCTGTATCTGTGAATGCCTCCTCGTACAAGCCAAGTAGTACTGAAAACTGCGTAATGCTCACGCTATGGTGTTGTCCAAATACTCTGAACTGAATGGTATCCACACTGTCGAAGCTCACATACGATCTATCAAACTCGAATGATGATAGCATCTCCAGTGCAAACTCTCGGATGGCTGGCTCTCTAATCGTCAGCAACTGCCGCCAACCACCTTCTAAAACGAGATCCTCGATCTCATCAGCAAACCCATCTCACTGCTGTAGATCTCGCAATATAGTCATGTCTAAGAATCGAGTCTGCCCAAAACGGAGTCTCGACAGGCGCTCATAGCGAACCTAATACTCTGGAATTGCAAACCTCATGCCCTCGGGCTCAGGAGATGACTCACGTGTTCTCTTATCAGCTTGCTTCTTTGACCTAGGTGCCATAATATGCAAGATTTAAATGAAATTGATCAAACAAGTTGATAAACCAATGCTGCACAAATCCATACGGTCGTGTGGAATTTCCGCACGGCCATGTGGATCCACGGGGCGTGAGAAACGCACGGCCACTCTTCAATAATCCAAAAATACAACTTAATAATACTTCTAACTTCGTTCTAAACATAAATCATTTTTCCAATTGAAGAAACAAAGAAGTATTAACCAGGTTAATCGATAGAAACCATGAATTGGCAAGGAAGATGATAAAAAAGGCTTACCGACGAGATGGAGTGAGAAAATGAAGAACCGGCCAGAAAACTTCACTAAAATCCCACCAAATTAACACTCTGACTCGGAGAATACTGTGAGAATGTTTTCAGGCGAATAGAAGTCGTGAAGAAGGAGAGGAACTATCCTCTTTTAAACAGAACTCACGACTTTTGGTGTTCTGTGCATCCACACGGGCGTGTGGAAATTCCCCACGCCCGTGCGCCTCACTTCAAAAGCACCACAGGGGCGTGCGCACGCCCCTGTGCTCTTTTGGGAAAATGCTCATTTGACTCTGACTTCTCTCGCACGGGCATGTGGAAAATATCCACGCCCGTTCCCCCGACCCACAGGGGCAGCCGCATGCCCCTGTGGCTTCTCTGGACATCCGAGAAAAATACTAAGTGTTCCACACGCCTGTGCGGAAATTCCCCACGGGTGTGGACATTCACATGCCAAACTCATACGGGCAACTGCACGCCCCTGTGTTTTCTCGGGATGGAGAGAACTCCTCTGCAGAGTTTCACACAGGCATGTGGAAATTACCCATGCCTGTGCATGGTTCACAAGGTTGCCCACAGTGGCGAGTCCACGCCCCTGTATGCTCTCGGGAAAAATCTTCCCAACTCTGCAGGAATCCACACGCCCGTCCGGAAATTACCCACGGGCATGTGACAGTCGCATGGTCATTCACAGGGGTAGCCCCACGTCCCTGTGCCTTCTCTGGATGAGCTCGCAGTGCAACCCCCACGGGTGTGTGGAAATTCCACACGCCCTTGTGTTTTCTCTGGATGACTTAGAAAAATCTGCAGGCTCTGCAGAAAATTTCTAAACATGTTTACACACTCAGAGCCTGCCCTATTATTCAAATTTTACCAGTGAAAAATACGAAATAGAGCTCAAACGACCAAACTTTTGCCAATTCCTCATAAAACACACGATGAATTTTAAAAACCCACAACAAAATCGCAGCACAAGCATCTAAAAATTAAGACACCAACACTTAACAATTTATTCATGCAAACACTAAACTAAAAACTAGGAAAACAGTAATTGCTTGGGTTGCCTCCCAAGAAGCACTTGTTTAACGTCACGTAGCTTGACGTATCTTGTCTTACCTAACTGGGGTTCATGAATGAAAGCCGCCCTCTTACCCATGACTTGAAAGAATGATGAGCAAATTCTCTTGAGGGTAGAGGGTGTATTATCGGGCTTCGGATCGTCTAGCAATGCTTCATCCAACTTTCTTGGTTCATGTACGTCTCCAACAGTCTTGGAGCGTTTTTGATGGTGTCTCCTAGCCCTTTTCATTTTCTGAAGCACCTTCTTCACTATCCCCGGGGTAGATGTTACTTCTTCAGTCGACCCAAGCATCATTACTTCTTCATTGCTCTCCTCTTGGTCGAACAAACCTTCATATGGATCCGGGTTGAACATTTTCTGCATGTATTCATCAACAAGCTCATCAGTAGTGTCTAGAAAATATAAAGTATCATCAAAATCGAGAGAATGCCGCATGGCTTCAGCAAAGCGGTAAGTGAGTTTGTCATCCCCAACTCTCAATATGAGCTGTCCACCGTCCATGTCAATCAATGCTTTGGAAGTCCGCAAGAACGGTCTCCCAAGTATCAAGGGTACATCTACATCCTTATCGACATCTAGCACTACGAAGTCAACCGGAAAAATGTACTTGTCCACCTTGACAAGCACGTCTTCAATGATACCTCTCAGATGTCACACGATTGGGTCCGCCAATTGTAGAGTCATCCGAGTAGGCCTAGGCTTTCCCAAGCCTAGCTTTTGGAAGAAAGTGTATGGCATGACGTTAATACTTGCCCCTGAATCCGCCAATGTCATTTCCTCACCTAAGTTGCAGATGTTACACGGAATGATGAAGCTTCCCAGGTCTTTCTTCTTGTTCGACATGTTCTTTTGCAGCAGTGCCAAGCATGAAGCATCTAGCACCACTGAAGCACTCTCCTCCAACTTCCTCTTGTTAGTCAACAAGTCTTTCAGGAACTTCGCATACTTAGGCATTTGAGCTAATGCCTCTACAAAAGGAATGTTGATGTGGAGTTGATTGAATAAACTCAGGAACTTCTTATACTGTTCATCCCCTTAGTCATTCTTCAATCTAGAGGGATAATTGATTCTTGGCTTGAAAGGTAGGGGTGCCATCTCTTTCTCTTTCTTTTGCTCCCTTCTCAACCTCTACAACCTCGGGTGCATATTCTTTCGGCTTCTCACTCGGAAGCCTCCCTTCAACCTCATGACCACTTCTCAAAGTGATCGCCTTCACATGTTATCTAGGGTTGGTTTCCTTATTGCTTGGTAAACTTCAATGTGGCCTTTCGGAGAGAGACTTCGCAATTTGCCCCACCTGATTTTCAAGGTTGTGCAAAGAGGCGGTGGGGTTGCGAAGTGTAGCCTCGACTGATTCAAACCATGTATTTGCAAATTGAACAAATCTAGCCAAGTGCTTCTCAAAATCCGTCATTCGGGTTTCCAAGCCTGAAATTTTGTTTTCCACTTGAGGGGCTTGTTGTTGTTGGAAACCCGGTGGCCCCATGGCCTTTTGTTGTCCTTGATTACTCCATGAAAAGTTGGGATGATTCTTCCAACCTGAATTGTAAAATATTGCTATATGGGTTTCCCTTGAGGGTCTCATGCC
>NW_024088619.1:0-21388 GCF_009730915.1 Dioscorea cayenensis subsp. rotundata | reverse complement strand
GGTAGCTAGTCCTTTAATGGACATTTCAGTGAAAACACTAAAGAGGGACGTTTTTTAATACAAAAAACTTTATTATAGTAGGATGTTTTATGTGTTAATAACTACAAGCATATGCAATAGGGTCCTGGGGCATCTCACTCACAAAATAATGATGTTAGATCATCACATCCCGATGACGATGATCAAGATCATATAGCTTCTACTGGTAATCAATTTCATTGGGAGAAAATTTTTTATTTATATTCTACAAATTTAAACTAATTTATTCATATTTATTTCACAGATATAATATCTAGGAATTAAAGTCATGGTTTCATTTTCCAACAACATTATTTCTAACTTTTCTTGGTAAGTTTCTCTTGATTAAACAAAACTTCCTTTCTATAATGGGTTATTTTCTTTTTTTTACTTATTATTTTTCAGGTTTGCAACAAAGCTTGGCAATTAGTTCAACATTTTTTTATATTACTTCCCAATTTCAATTGATTTCAAGAATTTATTTCTTGTCAAATGAACAATTATAATCATGTTTTTTAGTATGAACAATTTCAGTTTACCCCTCAAAAATTTCAAAACTTCTCAAACATCCCCTATGAGTTTTGAATACCTCAGACAACCCTTCATTTATTGTTTCACTTCCTTTTTGCCCCTTGCATTATGAAATTTCATCATTGCCCTTAAACCTTTTTGCATACATTTTTTCATTCTTTTTGCATTCCTTTTTACATGTACTCATTTCTTAAACAAAGAATTCATTTTTTAAACAGAGAGCTCATTTCTTAAAACAGAGAACTCATTTCTTAAACAGAGAGCTCATTTATTTAAACAGAGAGCTCATTTTTTAAACAGAAAACTCATTTCTTCAACAGAAACCTCATTTCTTAAACGGAAAACTCATTTTTTAAACAGAAAACTCATTTTGTTAAACATAAAACTCATTTTTAAACAAAAACATTAATATTTAAATAGAAAAACCAATATTTACGTGACAAATTAATCCTAGGTATAAAAACCAATTAATCTTGGCCACTCATACATATATAAATAAAAACAACGATATTTAAGCACTTTTTTAAACATAAACGCAATATATTAAATAGAAACATCGATAGTTAAACAAAAACAACCAAGCATAAAAACGGTCGTTCTTTATTATATGGAGATAACGATATTTACATTAAAAATTTAATAAGTTTGTGAAAAAGAATTTAGGTTAGCATGATTACATTATAACTACAAACAAAAAAATTTAGGTTAGCATGAAGAGTAATATATGTACTCATTTCTTAAATAGAGAACTCATTTCTTAAACAGAGAGCTCATTTCTCAAATAGAAACCTCATTTTTTTAAACAAAAAACTCATTTTTTAAACAGAAACATCGATATTTAAATAGAAAAACCAATATTTTAATGACAAATTAATCCTTGGTATAAAAACCAATTAATCTTGGCCACTCGTACATATTTAAATAAAAACAACGATATTTAAGCACTTTTTTAAATATAAACGCAATATATTAAACAGAAACATCAATAGCTAAACAAAGACAAACAAGCATAAAGATGGTCGTTCTTTATTATATGGAGATAACGATATTTACATTATAACTTTAGGTTAGCATGATTACATTATAACTACAAACAAACTTATAACTACAAATAAAAGAATTTAGGTTAGCTTAAAGAGTAACGCATGTACTCATTTCTTAAACAGAGAACTCATTTCTTAAACAGAGCTCATTTCTTTTAACAGAAATCTAACAAAAACCTCATTTCTTAAACAGAAACCTCATTTTTTTTAAACAGAAAACTCATTTTTTAAACAGAAACATTGATATTTAAATAGAAAAATAAATATTTACGTGACAAATTAATCCTAGGTATAAAAACCAATTAATCTTGGTCACTCGTACATATTTAAGTAGAAACAATGATATTTAAGCACTTTTTTAAACGTAAATGCAATATATTAAACAGAAATATCGATAGTTAAAGAAAGACAAACAAGCATAAAGATGGACATTCTTTATTACATGGAGATAACGATATTTACATTAAAAATTTAATAAATTTGTGGGAAAAAATTTAGGTTAGCATGATTACATTATAACTACAAACAAACTTATAACTACAAACAAAAGAATTTAGGTTAGCATGAAGAGTAATGCATGTACTCATTTTTTAAACAGAGAACTCATTTCTTTAAACAGAAAACTCATTTTTTAAATAAAAACATTGATATTTAAATAAAAAAAACCAATATTTACGTGACAAATTAATCCTGGGTATAAAAACCAATTAATCTTGGTCACTCGTACATATTTAAATAGAAACAACGATATTTAAGCACTTTTTAAACGTAAAACGCAATATATTAAAATAAACATCGATGAAGTTAAACAAAGACAAACAAGCATAAAGATGGTCGTTCTTTATTATATGGAGATAATGATATTTACATTAAAAATTTAATAAGTTTGTGGGAAAAAATTTAGGTTAGCATGATTACATTATAACTACAAACAAAAGAATTTAGGTTAGCATGAAGAGTAATGCATGTACTCATTTCTTAAACAGAAAACTTATTTTTTAAACAGAACCTCATATTTTAAATAGAAACCTTATATTTTAAACAGAAGCCTCATGTTTTAAATAGAAACTCATTGCACCTAAGGGCATTATAGTCAAACCCTATCACACTTACCACAACTTGCCACGCAAGGGACAATTTCGTCCAAAAAATTCCAAATTAACTCTATCAATCACTGTTAGATGCTTGGGGGTTTTAAAAAAATTATTGTATTCAAAAGGGAAGGGGTTTTTATGGATATTCAAATTTAGGGGGAAAATCTGTGCATATTGCAAACTTTGGGGGTGTTTTTAGCAATTTCCACTTTAACTAATCCTCTTTTTTTTTCCTGGTCATTGGAAGAAAATTTGGAAACTATAATCTCATTATATTATGAACTTTCTGCTATGTCACAAGGCTGAAGTAAGTTATCCTTTATAAAATGTTGATCAGATTACTACTGAAGCTTTTGGTGATTCTTATTGGTAATGCATTATTGTCTTCAGAGTATTATGGCTGTTGAAAAATTAATTCTGCATTTGCAGCAGGTAATCTCTTTGGTGAGAACTTTGATTTACTTATGAAGACACTGTTAGATTCTTCTAGTGAGGTATTTTCTTTTAATGCTTGTGATTTCTTCTGCACTTCTTTCATATGTTATCTTGCTTGTGACTTTGGAAGAGCGTGCATCATTCCCTTTTTTCTCTAAAATCTCTTTTGGTCATACAACTATGAACATCCTTTGGTTTGTTTTCTTTCTTTTATGAAAACCAAAGTTGCTTGACTTACATTTGCATTATTGATTCTCTATTTTCATTATTTAAAATTTGTATCTTTATGCCTATTTTGGCTAAGAATTCATAATCTACACCAAAACGGCCTAGATAACTACATAGTTCCTTTAGCCCCTAAGCAGTTAGAAATGCTTCCTTCTAGACAGTATTGCTCTATTGTTGACTAAATTGTCTCTTCTATTGGATGAGTGGCAAAGAATATATATATATATATATATATTGTTGACTATTTTGCATCCAACGCATCTTAGAAATCCTCAGATTAGTTGGTATTCCTGGTGTGATTCTAGTACATGTGGATTTGATCCATCAAGCATCATGTTGATTAATATGTGGGTTTGTAATGGGTCAGTTTGATATGTAAAAAGTTTGCAGGAGCGAGCTGAGTTTTGGTAGTGTGTGTGTGTGTGTGTGTGTGTATGTGATTTGTGCGGGTAAGCTAAGATTATTACTTTTCTCACTTTATTATTAATTATTATTGTTATTTGTTTACATATATACACTTTTCTTTATGAGCAACAAATTATTATTATTTTTAACCAGCCTGCAGGTGTGTAGTTCCTACTAACTTCTGATGAGCAAGACTAAATACTGGCAACCAATTTTTGTTTAGTTGTATCACTAGATGTAGTCTTTCAATTGAAGGTCATAGGTTTACAATGTTTACTCCTATCTGAACTAACCATTCACTCAATAGACAATGTATTATTTAGCTGTTGTTTTTTTAAGTCATTCTCTACCTCTCTTTTCTCATTATTGTATTGCTTATGCTTATTGTTTATGTTTAAATATCTCTCCTAGAATGATGATGGCGAGGACAATTTCATTTGTTGAATTGTAGAATTCTTTGAGTTATTCAACCGTCAATTGTACTTCACTACACAATGGTTTTACAAAGACAAAGAGACTATATGTTTTATTTTCTTATGGTATAGATAGAGGTTAAGGTCAGAATTTTCTAACTTTCTATTCTTATTCCAAATTAGGTGATCAAAGATAGTGAATGCTCACATAATTTACCTAAAGTATTCCTGTCAGAGGATAGAAATGACAACCCATTGGAGTGCATTAATTCTAAGGTTAAAGTTGTTTATGTGGCCCCAAATGTAATTATTCTCTTTTGTCTATCACTTCTCAAGTTTTACATATTATCTTTTGGCCTATGTCTAATATCTCTTTCCTTTAATTACATTGTTACTAGCATAGATTGATTTGCATGAAAAAGAAAAGAGTATACCCGAGTGTGATCTCTACTATGATATGTCATATTCAACTTCATATACTTCCTTAACCAATCTTCCCACCGGTAACTATTTTTAATTTAATTTATGTTTGAGTTGTTTTTATGTTTTCTTCCATTTAGCTTTCTCCCCTAATTTAAATGGCTTAGTTGCTTTGGCAATAGATGTGTTACACAACCCTATATCTTCAGTGACATCAGATTCTGAATCTTCACCGTCTACTGGGGAAACAAGTTTGATATATGTTCTGTCAGATAATATGCTTGTGAGCAAATTTATTTTGGGTGCTGGGCTATGTTAACTGGGTTATGCTTGTGAGCAAATTTTGCTGGCACAAATTTATAAAGCAATAGGCTTTCATGTTCTGTCAGATAATATTTGATATATGTTCTTTACACTAAATGCTATCAATTTTGTTTACTGCAATGATGGGCAGTGGACTTGAATAGTTTTGCTTGTGAGAGTCTAAATTTGAATCATCCACATACTGAGATAGTTTATGAATATTGTGCAGTTTTTGAAACCCAAATATATCCTTATAGAAAATGTGATTAACTTGTTAAAGTTTTGCTTGGGTTTTGAAGATATGCTATTAGTAGATTGGTTTTATGAATTAGCAAGGATGGGACTTATGGTCGCTAAATGTTATGCCTTCTGCAATTTTGAATGTGGGTCTTTTTGTGGGGTGCCCTTCCTACAGAGGTCTGCGATTAGTCTTTTGTTTTGCTTAATGGAAAATTTACTTATTTTTTAGATTTTGTATTTGAATAATTCTTTTTGAATGCAGATGTTGCCACAATTTCCTTACCCCACTCATGATGTTGTTATATGCGAAAGATGCCCTAACTAGTTTGAGGTTGCATATAATATATATTATCTTACAAAAATTTTTGTATCTATTTTAACCCCATTTAAATGATGGTAATTTATTCCTCAGTCAAACATTGTTGCATATAACTAATCTCAGAGGCTTACTCTCGAAAAGGCTCTTTTATTGGGAGATGCCATCCATGATCTTCCCTTAGTCGGTTTTGTTATGATATTGTTGGGATTTTTTTTAAAATTAAATTTTCTCGTAGTTGTTATCCTAGTATTATGTTTATTTTTTATTTGTTGTCTTTGTTTTAGATTACCAACACTGAGAAGAGAGATGAGATGCTTTATGGCCAACCATCCATAACAAGTTTTTAGAGCATGATAAGATTGACTAGGGACGGTTTGATCTAAACTAATTGTCTACTTCAATCAGGTCTACTTTTATTATGTATTACACTTTGGCTGCCCTTTTTGTTATTCTTCCAAATTATTATCCCTATGGATTTAGATGCCTTTTGCTTGAGATATCTTTCTAGCAATAGATATTTGTCCATTGTTGCTGTTGATCCATGCTGTGTAGAACCACTTGCATAAAAAGTTTTTCATACTTATGCTCATGGGATTCTTGTGATCTTATAACATATGGTCTCCTTGATTTTCTTCTTTATAGAATTAACTGGCTTCCTCCTAGTTGGAGCAAAATCATCCAAGAAGGCTTGTCACTTTGATCATTGACTAATGAAACTTAATGATGATGATTATCCGCATGTTTGTGCTATCCCCAAGCAGAAGGTAATTAGTAGTAGTATAATATGCAGCTCATTTGAAAATTCTCTTCTTGCTTGGCTCATCTATGTTTATGTGGAGCTTTCAAGGAACAAACTTTAGGAACCTTACAGGTGTCAGAGTAGGTGAAGATAATGTTGTTGAATGGGATCTAGAAATTCCTCGAGTGTATTTACCATTAGGAAAACCACTGATAATCTTATTGTTATCTTGTTGTGCTCGCTTTCATTTATTTCATCAACATTAATACTTTTGTTTTTGCTCTTATAGGTTCCTGATTATTGCATGTCTTTCATCAAAGGGAAATCAGCCAAGTAGGCTACTCCACATTTAACTGGTCAAATTTATTATTTTTACTGTCAATATCTTAAACTTCCATTCTTGTTGCTATTGATTTCCGGCCTTTTGGGCGGTTATGGTGGGATGAAACTATTGCGAATGTTGTTACTAGGGCTGAGCCACACAATCAGGTTCTTGATATCTTGTTGAACACCTACTGATATTCCTAAATATGTCTCACTAATCACCATGTCTCTTATTGAAGATTCACATTTTGTTTTCAGGTAATTTTACATCTAGAACAAGATCAAGTTCTCTCCATTTAGGAAAATGCAAGGCTTTAGGGCTTCCCTGATTATTATCAACTTTGTGGTCCTATAAAAGAACGGTGATTTTCAAATTTTCTCAATAAAAAAAATTTTTTGGCTCCTCGGTGATCTTTTTAAATCATTTTAACATATTTTCCCCTCTAGTTACATTCAAGTAGGCAATGATTGTGATGGTGGCCCATTGTTTTCGGTTCCCCTAAGTTCTCAACAACATGAACTCACTTCCTTGACTTTCTCTTTATTCTTTCCTTCCTTGGTGCACCTCCTCTTACCATTGCCCATAAGCTTAGTAGCTTCCTTGACCTTCTTTATATTAGTCTCAAGCAATCATCTTCCTCAATACGTGATGCCAACCATGACTTTGTATTTCCTCAGGTGCGTATATTTGTAAATTTGGCTTCAACTTCCATGTTCTAGTCTAATTTAATTGTTAAATCAATAATGTTTATGTAGCATGTGATGAGGGAATTATATCTGAATGTATATTTCATGAAAGTAAATTATATTCATATTTTACTTTTAAATAGTATAGCCTTAGTTGGGTGCTGCACTGAAAAGACTGAGGGAGTCACCTATTTCAAACTTACCAAAATGCTCTATTGTGACTTACAACCAATATATGGAAACGATTCCCAAACATCAACTTCTAATGTAGATTTTATCAATACTATTTGCTAACCTCTGTCATATTGTTGATTTTGGTAGTCTACATTTGACATTCACCTGCCAAACAATATCAAACATCAGGTACTCATATTCTTTGGATTCAAAAATTCTTCAAATAATTCTCCCATGCTAATTGTTTATCTTCATAAGAAAGCTATGTACTAGAACCATTAATGATTAGCTTTTCCTCTCAGATAATTTGTCTTTCCAATCCAAGTCTTGTCAGTGCAAATGAGGTATGCAAAACTTCCAGATTTTGCTTGTGTTTGTTTTGTTTCTTTTAATCTCAGACCCTTTTTAGTTTTTACAAGCTATTCCCAATCCAGTTGATACATTATCTTTTTCCATTTAATATTTCAGATTATGTTTGGTGGTTGTACTGTGGACATATTAAAACAGCTTAGCAGCAAAAAATCTCATGGACTCTAGCTGACGCCACATCTAGAGACCATATGCGAAGAATTACAACTCATATATTGAGCCAACGGAGGTATGTATAGCATAATTTTTTTAAGCATTTGAATGATCATCAGCAGTAATAATTCAGAAATTACTTGTACACAGTTACTATCCTCTATATCCACCCTCTGCGGATTCTCCCGTTGACCTTTCACTTGCACCGGAAGCTTTGGAGATTTCCTCCATTCTAGATGTTCTTATACTACCATTAGATCTTGCTCCATTTGTGAAGGTAATAATTGCTAGAATAGCTTATGCTTTGAACAGTGATATAATATTACCAAAATTAGAAAAACTTCCATCATTGTTATCATATCATGTTAATGTTGCAGAAGTCAGATAATGATGTTTCCTATTGTAAAATGAAGGTACTATCACTAGGAGAAGGAAATGATGAAGACCTTATGAGGGTGCTTGTGCATGAATCATGGCAGATTAGCAAAAGGTATTGGAAGTGGAACCTTTGTAGAGCTTAAATACCAAAAAAATCTTGACAACACTAGGGCATCAATCATCAGAATAAAGAAACACATGTGCATTAGAGGGTTGGCATTCAACTTCTGGTCAACTATGTTTGATGGAACCCAACTGTGTATTTTAGGAGGATTTCATCCGATATATGTTGAATATTTGTCTCTGTGTGGCTTTGTCTATTGACAATTAATTCA
This sequence comes from Dioscorea cayenensis subsp. rotundata, assembly GCF_009730915.1. Classification (NCBI taxonomy): domain Eukaryota; kingdom Viridiplantae; phylum Streptophyta; class Magnoliopsida; order Dioscoreales; family Dioscoreaceae; genus Dioscorea; species Dioscorea cayenensis. The sequence goes on along the minus strand of NW_024088619.1, from coordinate 12,780 downwards.
TTTAATATGGTTTGCTAAAACCACTGCAATATGTTGAGTTAGTATTATCTTATACCTGATACAAAACTCTTTGAAGTAGTTTTATTGCAAGAATTAATTGATGCAGTTTATTGATAAAAAATAGGATTTTGTTAAAGCTATATTGTCTAAGTTAAGAGAGATCAGTAACTAAACAAATTTATTGGACTTATATCGGCGGAAATGTTCTACCATTATAGACTTTATACCTGATACAAATCTTTTGCCGCTATAGGGATACTAAAGAAACCTATAGGACTTATAACGACAAATATATTCCACTGCTATAAAATTTATAGCGGTAAAATTTTCCACAGCTACAAATCATTGTGTAGCTCCAATCTTAATAGATGAAATAGCGGCAAAAGTGTACATTTATTGCAAAAAAGATATACCGACCAAGGTTTAAGTGTCTAATTGGCTATACGCCACTATAGGGGTATTGAGGCTAAAATTGGGACCTATTACGGCAGATTTTTCTATTGGTATAAGTTCTCTTTCTTTTAGTGTCTCCTCATTCACACTTGCAAAGTTGCAAATCAAGGGGGAAAAAGCCAAAATTAATATAACCTAACTAGTGAGTCTGATAGATTACCTATTTGTATAATATAGAAACTTATGATATATACAATATTATTAACTTGTTAAAGAATAATATTGAACAATTAATAAATGCGTATTAATAATATGAGAGTTAAGTCAATCATGAGCCAATGATGAATTGATTGAATTCTCCTTTGAATAGATGGATGAAAGGTTAAGAAAGACTATGAAGTGATAATTGGATTAATAACTATGAAGAGTCCTTATACATTTAACAATAAAATTCAAAAATTATTTTGAACAGTGTACTATGTGTCAATATCTAAGACCAGTATGAAATAGAATTAACATTATGCAATGTGATGTAATTAAATGATTTTGAAGTGATTTAAGAAGTGCTTACAAATTATTATTATTAACTCATTAGGATTCAAAAATGTGCCATGTGTAACAAAATATGATTAAGAGAGTGTCATCTGTGATGTGATATGATATGATTAAATGCTAATTGAAATGATGAGATATTGATTAGATATTTTTTTACCTGAATGATTAGATATATAATTTATATTAATGTTTGATTTTATTTAATGATTTTGTTTCAATTTACTTGTTTTATTAATTTATTGAAGAGAATGAATTTGCAACGTAACATTGGCAGATCTCCCAATTTATTATATTTTAAATTCTTTTTAAACAAGCTTCCATGTAATTCTTTTTTTTTTCTTCATATATATAGTTGGAGAATTGAGTTTATATGACTAAGATTAAATAAAAAATTCTAGTATATGTTGAAAGATAATGACTTTAATAGTGATTTATAAACTTGCTAAGCAAATTCATACTGATTAAGTTAGATTAAGTCAATTTCACATATATCATTTGAGAAAATATGTTCAATAAATGATGAAATTATTAATATGATGGAGAGAAACCTCATTGTTAAATTTAAAAAAAAATTCAATAAATTATTATTAAAAAGGAAAGGACGACTATTATGTTTTACATAAGCATGCTATTTGATGGCTTTCAAATATAGAGCAACCGGTTACGTATAAGTTTTGGTATGTAATGTTTTCTCCTTTCCCCTCTCTCTCTCTCTCTCTCTCTCTGTAATAAATCAATATTCTTTTCCACTACAAATAAATATTTTAAAAATTTATTTTCTTGTTTAGGCAAATCGCAGGGAAATTCGCACCACAAAATATATTTTTTCATTAAGTGATTTTGGCCAGATTTACATGGATTACAAATGAATAATTTTTTATTCAATACCAATTGCAATTAAAGAAATAAGTCTACACCAACCCAGGGGCGGATCTAAGGGGGGGCAAGGGGGGGCTGCCCCCTCTTGCCCCGGAGGTCAAGCCACCGATGTACAGTGTCACCGGAGTTCCCCAAGATTCAGCCCCCCCTCAAGTTGCTAGTTCAGTCCCCTCTCCCCTTCAAGTTCAAGTGAATGGGTCAAATTGGCAAAAATGGGCCATGATCCACTGTGTCCACCATTTATTTATCAATGTTAAAGGCTTAATGCTTTGTAAAATGAACCAATGATTCAATGGTCTGGGTCCACCATTAATCAAAGTTAAAGGCTTCAAGCTTTGGAGAATGAACCCATTGATCAACCACATGATATTCATCCAATGACTACTTTTTGTTGTGCTTTTAAAAAAACATAACTAATTGATTAGGCTTAAAGCATCTAATCCCAATGTTAATCTTTTATTCTTGTTGAACCCGTGAGTGCTCTAGCAATCCACTCATCCAGCCTGGTATTCCACTTTCCAATTTCCACTTTTTCCATTGCTCTTGAGTAGTGAGAGTTCTTCATCAATTCATCTTGCCCGATTTGAGAGTTTGTTGAAAAATCAGCTAATAGTTCGATTGTTCAAAGGTGAGAGTTTCATTTGGTTTGTCTTTTTTTTAAAAATTAATTTTATTGTTTAATATATCATATATGTGAATGAGTGAATCTGAATGAATGATGTGTTTACAAATTACAAATTAAAAAGCTAGGACTTTCATTGTTGACAAAAATTAATTATAAAGTTTCTTATTAATTTTTTTATTCCTCATTTTGTTGTGGCATCTGGCGGAAGCGAGGTTCCAATTGTTAAGAAAAATCCAACTCTTGTTTAGTTGCTTATCTTTGGTTTTATTCAAGGGTAAGCTTATACCATATAGTCATCTACTTTTGATTATTTCAAGTAGATTAACTAGCAAATTAAATAAATACTTGCTCTTCATTATCATTACTTGTTCTAGACTTCTAGTTGATGCAAAGCTCCTTTGACTTGCAAAATTGTTTGATAGGCAACCAGTTATGCAAAGCTCCTTTCACTTGCAAAATTGTGAATGGGTTTATGTAAATATGCTTATGTATTCAGTGGGAACAACATAGTGATTAGTGAAGAATAACTAACATGTGAATAACTAAACAACTAATTCATGATTAAACACCAATTAAATCTAAGCTTTACACACAACTAGACACAATGCTTCAACTGCTAATGAAAATAATAAAATGTATAAATGTTGAGCTTGAGTTGTTCTTTAATCTTGATTAATGATTTCATTAGCAATATTGCCAATGTACTAAAATAAATAGTCTTGATGACTCATCCAACACTTTGATAAATTTGGGATTGTCAATTGGATATTGCAGAATATGGATAAATTTTTAATTAAACGACCACGAAGTGGAGAGTCATCTAATGCTTGCAAAGAACCATTAGGCTCTGAATCAAGTGAGAAGAATGCTCATGCTAATTTTGATCTAGATGACATTATTAGTGGCCCGGGACTGAGAAAGCCGATTGAAGATTTTGATATCAGGATTAGAGATCAAGTTAGAAGGGAATATTTGATTAGAGGCCCTTGTCAACTAGCTAGGCACAATTTTCCACAGAAAGAGTATGGCAAACAAAGGAGGAGCTTTTGGGATGCTTGTTTTAAACAACATCCATGGTTGGAGTATAGTGTGACCAAAGATGCAGTGTTTTGTTTTTGGTGTTATCTTTTCAAGCCAAACAGAGTAAGTCGAATAGGAGAAGATGCATTCACCAAGACGGGGTTCAATAATTGGAAAAAAGCATTAGAAAAATGTATAGAACATATTGGTGTTGTGAACAGTGCACATAACGATGCTAGAATACAATTTCAAAGCTTCCAAAATCAAAGGCACAGTGTATCACACCAATTAGTAGCACATTCACATGAGATGGAGGTTGCATACCGTATTCGTTTAATTGCGATTTTGGATGTGACATGTTTTCTTTTGAAGCAAGGCCTAGCTTTCCGTGGACATGACGAGTCCTCGAGCTCATTGAACAAGGGTAATTTTCTTGAGTTGCTTGAGTGGTATAGCCTATGAAATGAAAAAGTTTGGAGGACAGTTAATCAAAACGCCCCTAGAAATAATCAAATGATTTCCCCAAAGGTTCAGAAGGAGTTAGCAAATGCTTGTGCAGCGGAGATTACACGTGTTATTGTTGATGATATTGGGGATAATTATTTTTCCCTTTTGATTGATGAAGCTCGGGATATCTCGGTGAAAGAGCAAATGGGAGTTATTCTATGATATGTAAATAAAGATGGATATGTGATAGAGCGATTCCTTGCTATAGTTCATATGCCTGACACTTCTGCCATTTCTTTGAAGAATGTTGTTGATTGTTTATTTTCTAAACATAAGTTGTCTCTTTCAAGACTAAGAGGGCAAGGATATGATGGAGCATCAAATATGCGAGGTGAATTCAATGGTTTGAAGGCACTTATCCTAAAAGAAAATCCATATGCAAGATATGTCCATTATTTTGCTCACCAACTTCAATTAGTGATTGTTGTTGTTGCTAAAGATAATAGGATTGTGAGTGATTTTTTTTCAATATGTTACTATGATTGTTAATGTGACCGAAGCATCGTGTAAAAGGAAAGACTAACTTCGGCAACATCATCATGATAGGTTGGTTGAGCAGTTAGAGAAAGAAGAGATAGTCAGTGGCAGAGGAAAAAACCAAGAATCTAGCTTAGCACGACCAGGGGATACTCGTTGGGGATCACATTACACTATAATTCTTTGACTAATCTCTATGTGGACTTCAGTGTTAGAGGTACTCCAAAATGTGCATGATGATGGTGTTTCTAATGATAATAGAGGTATCGCGGCAAGTTTAATTGAAAAAATGGAGAATTATCAGTTTGTATTCATATTGTATTTGATGAGCCGTTTGTTAGGGATAACAAATGAATTATCACTTGCCTTACAACAAAAGGATCATAATATTGTTCAAGCCATGCGTTTGATTGAGACTGTGAAAGCTTGGCTTCAAGGCTTAAGGGAGACTGGATGGGAGGAATTTATGGAGGAGGTTAGCTCTTTTTTTGTGAAAAACAACTTGATCCCAGTACCTAATATGGATGATAATATGAGAATTCGTGGCCGTTCTAGGTGAGAGGGGCAAGTCATTACTCATTTTCACCATTACCGTGTGGAGATTTTTCTGAGGTTATTATTATTTTATATTAATTATGCTTTTATAAAAACCATTGATATTTTCTTTTAGTATTATTTCTAATTTTATTATCATTGCAATATTAGGTTATTGATTTGATTGCACAAGAAATGCAAAAACCGTTTTCGAGGAAGCTAACCTGAGTTACTTCTTCTCATGTCATGTCTTGATCCAAGGGACTCGTTCTCCAAATTTAACATCCAGAAGCTACTTTGCCTTGTAGAGCTTTGTCCCAAAGATTTTTCAATGACTGAATGCATGATGCTTGAGGATCAACTTGCCATCTTCATTTATGATGTGCAGCATGATGAAGATTTTACAAATATTAGGGACTTGGGAGATTTTGCTAGGAAGATGGTTGAGACAGAAAAACGTTTTATTTTCCCGCTTGTTTATCGCCTTATTGAGTTAGCATTGGTTTTGCCAGTTGCGACAACTAGTGTTGAGAGGGTGTTTTTGGCAATGAATATTGTGAAAACTGACTTGTGCAACAAAATGGGAGATGAATGGATGAACGATAGTCTAGTTGTCTATATTGAGCTGGAGGTTTTTGAAAATATTGATAATGAAGCAATTCTACAACGTTTTCAGAAAATGCAAACTCGTCGAATGCAGTCACCTCCTCTTAATCTCATGCCTCGTGTGTTCAACACTAGAACTGGTGTCGGTTCTAGTTCAAGTGTTCCTAGATAACTGTTTTATATTTTTTTATGGTGTATGTTTTCAAATTATGGTTATTTTAATCAAAACTTATATTATTGGTTAACTGTGATTTTTTTTTTTTCATTTTGCCTTAGCCCCCCCTACCAGTGGATCCTGGTTCCACCACTGCACCAACCTGAATGTGTGTGAACCTAATATGATCCGATTAGCCTATTTTGTGTTCCCATCTAATTGCTAACATCTCTTCTTTAATGCTTCAAAGATAATGTCACATGTTAATTCTATTATTTGGTAACAATTGACATTATGCTTTTAATAGAGGTTAGCAATTATCATTAATAGCCATTGATAAGTGCTTGTACAATATGAATACGAAGCGTTCTTTCCTTATGTTGAGCATTACTTTTCTCGGGTTTTTACACTAATGTGTGTGTTTTTATGTTACTTTTATGCGAGGTTTGGGTTGTGAAAACCAATTATGAAGGAAAAGAAGCGATGTGGATCACAATGTCTTGATTTTGGAGGAAATCTTGCTAAAGTTCAAAGCGAAGATATGAGTCGGGTCGCGAGATGCTAGAGTGTGTGCCAACCTCCCGTATTTGAGTTAGCACAACCATTTGGAGGGGACAAGGCGCATCGCACTCAAGCGTTCGACTTATGCACATAGAACAAGATCTCCATCAACTTATCCGTCATTGAAGAAGCAAAGCGATCCACAGCATAAAGGTGTGCCCGTTTATGTTACCTCGATGAAAAAGTGGATTCGAGATATTTTTGGCGAAAGTCATATGCTGGTCATTTGTAGCAAACATTGTAGCAGAATCATGTTACGACGGTACGAAAATAGCGATTTGGAGAATCCGCGCAGGCGTGTGGATTCTCGATTCGATCCTATTTAAAAGCCCGATTCAGCCCGATTTGGGATTTTTCTCCATCTTTTCCCCAACTTGAGAGGGTTTCGGCTAGGGGTTTTGAGAGGTATTGGCTAGGGGTTTTGGAGAGGTTATATGGCTCCGATATCGTCATTCCTTTGGAAGAAGGTTGGTAGGGGAGCTTCCGTCGAGGCGTATCCTATACCGGACAAGGGAATCCTTGGACGATGAGTAGAGGACTTTCCACAAGACCATCGACATGACTATCGAGGGGTTTCTCTATGGATTCATTGCTTTTACATTCTATTTCTTTGATTGTACTTAGCTCCATGGAGAGCTAAACCCCTAGTGGGTACTTGGGTATTTGTGAACCCTAGGATGTATTTGTTTCATTGAATCTCTTTATTATGCTTTCAATTAATTGATGTTTGTTGTGAGTTCCAACCTTGAATGCTTGATTGTATGAACATTTCCCTAGAGTGACACTAGGGTTGAGAGTTCTTGTTGGTAACCTTGTGAGTGAGTGACACACCACAGGCGTTAGAAAAAAAGTTAGGGTTGGAGAGGGTTGAGAGGGTGAGTCGAGGAAGTGCAGGGAGCATCCCCTTTTTCCCTCCGAGCGTGATAGATTCTACCTCCATTCCTTGAGTTCTTTGCGTGCCATAATAGAGTGAATGGTCTAAGGGATGACCCTCCATCGGGCTTAGTTGCTGGCGTGCAGCGGGTGAAGCATTGAGGTGATCTTAGTATCTAGGGCTTAATCGTGGTTAGGGACCTTCCACTTGGACCAAAGGGATAGGTCTATAATTAGGAAGAGATTTATCATTTGGAATCCCTAGAGCTCATTGCAACTCTATTCGAGTGCGAGGTTGAGAGGTTATCTAATCTCTCCTCCGGGACATGTATAGAGTTAGGCATAGTTGACCTTAGATTTGGGACTATGTATTTAAGGATTTCCACGACTCACCATTGCATTGATTAGGAAGCATAATAGAGGGTTCTTGCACTTGAAACGATTGTCCTAGGCGGAGCATTATCCGAGTACCCCATCTTTATCGATTGCCTTACCTCCTCCTTTACTCGTGCTATCTTACTTGTTGTTTTTACTTTTGAGAATTGAATCATTGTCACACTTATCACTACTGATCTTTCACATAGCTAAGAAGCGGATTAAGTGTTTTTATTCCTTACTCCCTGTGGATTCAATACCCGCTCATCCGGGATTATTACTTCGACAAACCCGTGCACTTGCGGGATATACGCAAGGGGACCTTGTCAGCCATTCAGGCAAAAAAGATTTTATGAAACTGATGTGATCTGATTAGCCTATAGAATTAACATTATGTATAGATATATATATTATACGCCTCTTTTTCATATATTACTTATCGCATAAATAACTAGATAAATTAATAAGCTAGCATGACAGCTCACAAAATCCAAACATCGACAATCCCATTTTTTTTAACCCTAACATTCAACCTGACAGAATAAATCTAACTTAATTGAACAATAACTATCATAACATATAGTAGAATGAGCCTCCATGTGCAGGTTGCCCTGAACAATAGAGCAAGCGACTAGTGCTAGCCAAAATAGAACTTCAATCATCTATTCCTGAAAAATGGTTGGCAAGGGCGATGCGTTGCCGTCTCCACAAGTACTATACTTATACAATCATGTAAGTAATCATATCATGAATCATCTTTAATAACATGCAAATAATTAAATCAATTTAATTCTCATGACAAGAAATATAAATAGTCAAATAATACACAAATTGATCATACAAATTAAAAAAAATAAAATTATTTACCGTATTCTTTATTGTCATCTCTTATTCTATTTTATTTATTTAGGTGTTTCTTAACCTAGCTAAGTATGTCCTATGGTCTAATGGTTGTATCTCTCCCCTAGGCATGCACTATCATCGCCTATATATATGGACATATATCTCAATCACATCAATCCTAGGTACTATTATCATCATCTATATGTATGGACACAGTACTTTGACATCCTATCGTCTCTTATATGGACAAGTGTGAGCTTGTATCATTGCTTATATATATGGATAGGTGCAAGAATGATCATAACACGCAAACAACTTTAATCTCTAGGCTAAAGGACATATCCAAATTAAGCATGAGCTCATGTCTACTTTTTCCCGATTATTCTATGTCTCACATCTCAATCTCACTCTATCACATATTTTCATTATCTTCTTTTTAACGCATCCATATGTAAAAAAATAATAATTTATTCTTATCTTATTATAACATAAATTTTAACATGCTATGAATCCAAAACAACAACACACTCAATATTTTCATAAGATATATGCTTAACGAAATCACTCATCAATAAAACTCAATCATGCATAATTCACACAATCAATATAGATTTACATGCAAAGCAATCACTCAAATGAACAAGCATACACTTGCATTTAAGTATAAGGAAGAACTTACCTCACGCCTAACTTTATACCAAAGTTTGTGCACCTCTACTTCAGCCTCATCTTGCTCACTTATAACAAAACACACATATTCAAAATAAATTCTTAGATCTATTGAAAAAATTTAACCACCTCATTATTAATCTAATAACAATCATTAGTTTCCTTTGATCAAATCAATATATCTTCTTAGAATTTTCAAGAATACAAATTGAATTTGTTTAATAGGAAAGAAAGAGAAAAAGATTTCGTGAAACCTAATTGTAATCCCATCTAACTCCTTTAGATGGAAAAGAACTCAAGGAATAAAGATTAAAGTAAAGAGAAAAGAAAGTTTGGGAATTCTACAAGAGTAAAATTTCCCGCTAATAAATTTAGGGTTAGATTCTTATGTATGTTTATTCATATTCATCCCTAGAATTTAATTTTATTCTATATTAGCCGTTAACATTATTATTATTATTATTATTATTATTATTATTATTATTATTAGGGTATGTTAAATACAGGGGCCATGCCCACATGTTGTCGACCATGGCCTTTTGAGAAGTAGTGTGATCCATATTATGCAGGGCACTAATTTGACCCTATATCACTACCCCCGCGCCCGAGAAGGCCAGTGCCATGCCTCATTGTGCTGGTTTGTTGGGGGTAGGGGTGGTAAAAATTCGGGTCCGGATAAAACCGAGTCTAGACAATTATTCTTATAAGTACTAAATTAGATGCCTGGACCCGGTCTAGCTTTAAATCTGAACCAAGTGTGACTTGTCAATACCAAGTTTCTTTCAAAATTAGGCTGCCTGAATATTTGAATTTTCTTTGAATCATGTAATACTAGGCTACATAGAAATAATTTAATTCATTTCAAATGCAAAAAACAATGCCCAACAATCCACATTAATTCAAACAAATAATCCTAGTTTTAATAAGCATTAAAGAAAATTCATGTTTTGATAATACAAAATTCAATAACATGCCAAAAATAATTCCCAAGACCCATGTCTTAATGAAATAAAATCATATGTAAAACTTCAAATATGCAATCTTCAAAGTTAATTAATCTCAATTTTGTTGAAGCTTGATTTGAAGTTGGAGTAACAAGGTCCACTTTCAACATCCCTTCAGTGTCATCACTCAAATCCTTCATTTTTCCATGGCCACCTAGATAATAGCACAACAATTGAGAAATTTGTAGGAGTCTTCATATAAGTATTATGTGAGTGCATTTTGGAATAACAAAATTTCACAAACTTACCCATTGATACATGTAATCAATCTCATCCACATAATAAAACTTCTAATATGTTTGAAGTGAAAGAACTTTGATATTAGTCAAGTACTTTACCTCCTAAACTAAATGCAGACTCAGAAGCAGCTATGGTAATAGGGATCGCCAAAACATCACGTGTCATTTGTCAAAGACGCGGATAAAATCTGCGTCTTTGACAAATGAAACGTGATGTTTTAGCGATCCCTATTTAAATAATTTAATTGCTTATGAATCATGAGTACTCACCATTAATGGATAATTTGGATCTCCTTCAATAACTTTGTCTTGAGTTGTTTGGGTTATAGAAGAATTACCTTGATTTTGTAAATCTATATTGCAATATTCTCCAAATAACTTTTGAAGGTTCTCATGAATATTATTCATCTTGTTATTTGCCTTCATCATCACTATAGAGTTTCATAAAAATAAATTCAACAACATCCATTTAATAGCGACGATCCAAAATCACCGCAATAACCAAGATAGCACTAAAAGCTCCCAAATATTTATCAATCTTTTATTGCATTCTTGACAATGATGAACTTCTGAAAAGAATGGGATTTCTTGCTTCTTCTTGCAAAATACATCAAATCCTTCACATCCCAAGAAACAACAAGTTTGAAGTGGGATACAAGGTGCCCGAAAAATATGTCACATCATAGAACACTTTCAAAAACTTGGCTATGTTTTCCATGTGATTCCATTCTTCTAAAGTAGGACAATGAAGATAATTAAAGTCACTCAATGAAAGATGACTAATTGCATCTCTATAATGTAAAGCCGATTCTAACATGAGATATGTTGAATTCCATCTTGTGTTAACATATTGGCACAACCCTTTTTTGCAATTGATTTTTATTTGTTGAGCACAATCATGGAACTTCTTCTTTCGAGGTTGTGACCCCTTCATAAATTTCACACTCTCTCAAATCTTGTAAATACCACTATCAATTATTTTTAGCCCTTGTTGTAACTATCAAATTCAAAATATGTGCACAACAATGGGCATGAAAAACCCATCATCAATAAGCAATTCATTTCTTATACAAAGATGGATTTTAACAAAATCAACAAATGAATCATTGGAACTAACATTGTCCAAAGTTATGGAAAACAGCTTCTTCCCCTAAATTCCACTCATTCAACACAGAAGATATTATTTTCAAAAATTGTAAACCCAGTGTGTGGTATTGGCATGTGATGGAAGTTTAAAATTCTCTTTCGTAATACCCAATCTTTGTCAACAAAATGAGAAGTGAGAAAAAATATAATCATCGGTCATAAAAGATGTCCATAAATCAGATGTAATGCGAACCCCCAAGTACTAATTGTAAAATGTCAAATAACTTCCTTTTTTCTCTCCTATAAATCTTTAGCACATCAGCCTTGATTGTATTGCGTGTGACATGCTTGATGTCAGGGTTAAGACATAAGATCATATTTCTAGTAACCTCATGCTCTACAAATCTGAAATAGATACTCATGCAAAAGAATTGCCATCACTATATTCTCTTGGTGGTGTTCTTAATTCAACTCTGGGTGCCTATGTTCAACATTGCCCTTTCCAAGTGATGAAAGACATCAGCCTTACATCATGACTTTTCCTTGCAGTATATTTCAAAATATAATGTTTCATTGTATTAGTCCCATAACTACTATCAGCTACTATTACAATATGATAATGCTGGCACGCAGCCCTTTTTAAATTATCACCAGATAGAGCATGATTTGGAGGAAGAGGAACAAAGTCATTCCACATACTGGAATGCATTTTTTCTTGGCCTTTTACTATTACCTTGAGTTTCAACTACACTACAAGATGCATCAATTTCTTCAGTGGATGACATGTTTCAAATTATACAAAATAATTAAAAAAATATATAAAACAATAATGTAGAGTATGAATGGTGAAACAAACATAGAATTTAAAGTAAAAATTAATCAACTTTTGAAATCAACTAAGGTGTTCTAATTTCTAAACAAAGAGCTAAAACTAGTTAGATTAAGACTAACCAAAATACGATCATATAGCAATAGAGAGAGAGAGAGAGAGAGAGAGAGAGAGAGAGAGAGAGAGAGGGGAGGAGGAAGGGAGAAAAAGAAAGAGAAAAATAAATGACAAAGAGACGAAGAAAAGAGACGATCGTACAAATAAATAAAGGGATGGATAAAGAGATAAAGAAACATACCTAGAAACATCGGAGCTATGACCATCACCGGAGACAGGGAATTTGTGAGCACTAGGGATAAGGAAGATGCAACCGTGAGTTTTAGCCATTCAGATTTCAAATACCCTAATTGTAATCGAATCTAACGGCAATGGTCAAGAAAGAAGGGGGAACATAAGTAAAGCACCAATGCACCAAACACGATGAAAGTTAGAATTTTTTAAACACAATTCAATGTATTCTCATTATATTTATATAATTATATTAATATTTA
>NW_024088618.1:0-21001 GCF_009730915.1 Dioscorea cayenensis subsp. rotundata | reverse complement strand
ACTTGTTTTTAAAATCCTTGTGATAACATTATACAGGTAATCTTAATTAGAAGCCTAATTAATAAATCATACACTAAAGATTGTTAACATTCCATTTTCACAGTTAAGAAATTTCATTATGAACACAACAGTAAAATTACCCATGGCAAGTTTTGAAATCACAAATTTAAATTGCACTAAACCATTTAAACATGCTCAGTAGGAAAATGATTTCAAAGTTGTTCATCAATACAAGTTCAGTCAAATCAGTACACTTTGTGTTGGAATAACTTGAAAGTCCATTGCTTCATGCAATTCACCAAAAATAGAATGAAATCATCCTTGAATGTGATCCTGAATGCCATTCATACAGTTTTGAACCCCCTTCCCCCCAAACAAAAAAAAATTAAAAAAATTAAAACAAAACGAAAAAGATATGACAAGCAGTTCACTACTTCAAAGTGAGGCTCTTGTTTAATTTGGAACATTTGTTGTGCTTTGTTGTGTTGGAATAACTGGAAAGTCCATTGCTTCAGATGTCCATTGTGTTAGAATACTCTTTCTCCTGAGTTCCTAAAAATTACAACAACATAACATATATTGGTAACAAAGGGTTCAATTTATTTACATAACACAGTAGTTAAAAAATGAGACTAGTAATCACCAATAATTCACTAGTGGTGAGGAGCCAGTATTATGCACCCCTTCCCTTTCAAGCTGATCATTTACCTGCTAGATGGGAAATTTGTTCAATAGTGAACACAAGAGATCTTTGGTATTAGAACACACAGAGAGAGAGAGAGAGAGAGCAGTTTTTTTTGGTCTGTGTTGATATGATATGCATCCCTAGCAATGCAAATTTATTAAAATAAACTGAAAATAGTACAAACTAAAACATAACAAGGGAAACACCCAAGCTTTTTTTTTTTTGGACAAAGAGCCAGAGCTCAACAAAAACACAAAAAGCCTAAAAGAAGAAATGAATACTCCGGCAGAGGTCTTCGAGCCAACGGGGACGATCCAAGCCCTGATCGAAGAGAGATAAATGCTGGTTTAAACGACCAAAGTTTGCAAGAGCGTCTGCGATCAGGTTGTCTGAACGGGGTATAGATTTGAAATCCAAACAAGGGAAGTTGAGAAGCTTGATCTTGAGACTGTCAATAGCAGGTTGAAAGCGCCACGCCACACAGCTGTCGAAGTGTTTGAGTAAGCCAGAGATACCTGGGCAATCACAAAAAATTCGATTAGGGAGCCAGTTTTTAGAGATGCATTGGTCAAGCGCAAAATGGATAGCCGCAATCTCAGCGGAAAAAGGAGAATCCGAGCAGCTGCCCACAGAACCTGCAAGTAAGACTTGGCCAGAGCTGGTTACAGCAATAAAGCCCAAGCCACAACTCACAGAAGAACTTGACCAAGATGCATCTGTGAATAGATTAATAGATCTCCAAGGGCTAAAAGAGAAAGAGGGGTAAGAAAACTCCCTGAAATCTTTGCCGACAGATTTGAAGAAATCCCGACAGAGGCGCCAAGCTCGTGAGTAAATGGTATGGAATTTGGGTTGCCAGTTTTTGAAGATAAGATTACAACGATCTTTCCAAATAATCCAAGCAATAGTGGCAATAAGAGCTTTGAAAAAATCATCAGAAATCATAGAGCTAATTCTCGAAGTGAGCCAGTTACCCGAACCAAAACCAGAAATAATAATTGGATCCAAATTGAAAGAAGCACAGAGAGACTCCTAGATGGGAAAAATTTTACAGCAGTTCCAAATAATATGAGAGGCCGTCTCAGGAGCCAGACCACAAAATGGACACAGAGAAGGAGGACCAATATTAAGATTATAAAGAAAATCACCAGAAGGGAGTTTGTCGTGATCAAGCTTCCAAATAAAGGTCTTAGTGCGAGGCAAAATACAAAGTTTCCAAATGCAGTTCTAGCCCGGCCAAGGGCTAATATCAGAAGAGATCAAACAATCATAAACAACAGCAACAATTGAGGAAAAATGGGAGGAGGGCCCCCAAACCCAGTTGTTATGGGAATTAAGATCAAACCTAATGGTATTGATCCAATCCCAGTCTAGGTTGAGGCCAAAGATGTTGTGTAAAAGGGTAGTGTTAAGGCCGTCCACAAGAATGAGGTCCGAAAAATGCAAATTTTCAAAGTTAAAGTCCATGTTAAGATAAGTTGGTTTAAACAAGATAGGAAGGTCCAACAGACAAGGATCCCTCAACAAGTCCAAATCATCAGGATTAGCTCTAAGAATACGAAGATGCATTTTTAAACACTGAGCAGAACGAGAAATTGATTTAAAAAACCAAGAAGATTTAGAAGGAGAGACAACAGACCAAGGATGCCAATTTGAATATTTGTGTTTGAAAATATCCACCCAGATCTTTGAATCAGAATTTAAAATAGCAAAAATGTTCTTGGCCATGAGAGAGTGCCGAACAAGTCTAAGGTTTCTGAGACCAAGCCCCCCCTCAGATTTTTTAAGTGTAGTAACCGCCCAGCCAATAGAGTGAAAGCTACGAACATTGCTGCCATTACTCCAGAGAAAGGTTCGGGCAAGTTTAGAAATCTGATCGAGAGTTGAATCCGGGAGGTGCATTACCGAGAGAAAGTAGTTAGGAAGAGAGAAAATACAACTGTTGAGAAGAGTGACTCTGCCAGAAGTAGAGAGCGAAGCATGGTTCCAGGAAGAGATGCTCTTTTGGACTTTGGATATGAGAGAATTGAAAGAGAGGACAGGTAATCTGGTGGGAGAAATGGGGATGCCCAGGTAGTTAAGAGGAAAAGACCCTTTAATAAAACCCAGGATGGTAGAGATGGAATTAGAAAGTTTTTTGTTGCACCAAGAAGGAAAATAGACTGCAGATTTAGAAGGATTGGGTCTTTGACCAGTGATGGAGTAATAGAGATTGAGGCACAACAGACAGTTTCGAGCCGACTTACGGGTGACAGTGGTTACCAGAAGGAGATCATCAGCAAACATCAGATGGTTAAAATCATGGGAAAGAGAGGGGTTAAAACCTGGGACAAGAGAAAGGGTAAGAGCTTTATTGAGAATGGCCGACAGGTTCTGGGTAACTAGGAGAAAAAGAAGGGGGGAGATGGGGTCTCCCTGCCTTAATCCTCTACTACTAGTTATCCAGGGAGAGCTACGACCATTGATAAGAAAATAAAAAGAAACAGAGGAGATACAAGCACGGATCCAAGCAATCCAAATATCCGGAAAACGCATTCTCTGGAGGGTAGCAATGATCGCATTCCATTCAACAGAATCAAAGGCTTTTTCAATATCAATTTTAATGATCATCCTAGGAGGGGCAGGGTACTCAAATTCAATAGAATGGACAATCTCATGGGCCGCAATGGCATTATTAGAAGAGCCACAACCGGAGAGGAATCCTGTTTGCTCAGGACTGATAAGCTTATGCAAGACCGTTTTAAGGCGATTAGTGAGAATTTTAGAAAGAAGTTTGTAGCAAACATTGTAGAGAGAGATAGGACGAAAATCAGAGACAGAAGATGGGTTATCTTTCTTAGGGATGAGAGCAACAAAAGTTTTACCCCAAGAAGGAGGAAGAGTGGAGGAAAGGAAAAAATGAGAAATCGCATTAAAGAGATGGTCACCAAGAATATTCCAGTAAAATATGTAGAACTCAACGTTAAGGCCATCCGGACCAGGACTCTTTCCGCGAGGCAAGGAAACGAGAGTTTGATAGACTTCTCTTTTAGAGATCGGTCTAATCAAAGCTGCTCTCTCCTCATCCTCCAGAACAACGAAGTCGTACGGGATGGCATTAAAGAAGGCCTCCACATTGGAAGAAGACGAAGAATGCCAAAGGTTTTGAAAAAAATCCAGAAAACAGTTTTCAATCGCAGAGTGATCAAAAATGATAGTACCTGATGAGTTTTTGATAGCATGAACCTTATTTTTGTGACGACGAATTTTGACTAAAGTGTGAAAAAACCTGGAGTTACGGTCGCAATCTGACATCCAAAGCATCTTCGCCCGTTGACCCCAGTAAATAGAGTTTTGACGGAGAAGCACAGAATGTCGGTTAGTCAGAGCTTGAAGCCAAGTATGAAGCCAGGGATCATCAGAGCAAACAGAAGCCTCCTCAATTTTTTGAATCTCAACTTCAATGTTTCTAATTTCCAGATCAAGAGGGTGAACACCGGAGGATTTCCAACTGAAAAGGTTTTTCTTAGTAAGAGAAATAGAATTGGTAAAGGAGCGTAAAGAGTTAGAGTCAGAGAGAGGAGGCCAAGCCCGTAAAACAGAATCATGGCAACCGGCATAATCCAACCAAAAATTTTCAAAACGGAAGAGCTTTTTAGGATTAGAGGAAGAGTTAGAAAAAACTGAGAGAAAGATAGGAGAATGATCGGAAACAGAACGGGGAGATGCTTATTTGAGTAGTTATTGAAGGTGGTGACCCAGTCGGAGTTTGCAAGATATCTGTCTAGACGAGCCCAGTGCCTAGAAAGACCAGCATGCCCATTGCACCAGGTAAAGCTAGGGCCAACAAAGCCAAGGTCAATAAGGTTATTGTTAACAATAAAGGTGGAGAAGCGGGAAGCTTTAGAGGAATAGTTGCGAAAAGAACCACCACTGTGCTCATTTGAGGAGATAATAGCGTTAAAATCCCCAGTAAGGAGCCAGGGTAAGTTGAGGGAAGACATACCAGATAGTTTGAGCCAAGTAGTGTTTTGAAGGGATAATACCTGAGCGTTGTAGATCACAGAGAGGATCCAATGGATGTTGTTCGAGGAAATTACCAAATGAAGCACAGATCTTGAGTTGGCCAATGGAGTAACAACACCAATATCACGTCTCCAGAGGACGATGATACCCCTGAGAGACCAATCAAAGGGATGGCCGCCCAATCCCAAAGTTTAGAGAGGGATTTACAGAAGCGATGGATACGATCAATGTCCATTTTAGTTTCAACAAGACAGAGGAGGCTAGGCTTGAGTCTACGGATGACGTCGTGGATACGATCCTGAGTTTTCTTGTTTAAGAGACCCCTACAATTCCAAGTAAAAATTTTAAGATCCATGAAAAACAGAAAGATGGGAGAGAGTTAAGGGTTAGGGTTTCGCTTCCCTTTCTTTGAACGAGAAGACCCACGGGAAGGGTCTCTTCTGGCTAAGGCTTCAAGTTTAATATCCTTTTGAAAATGACCAAGGATCATATTGTCATCAGGTTCCATAATAGAATCAGAATAGTCAGAATCCGAAGGAGAGGAGGCCTGCAAGGGAAGGTCTCCAGGTTGTTTCGAAGAGAGAACATTTGTCACCTTATTGACAGCGAAGAGATGGCAATCAACAGGATCCATCTTGTTCGCCAGAGGGGGGAGGAGGGGAACTGAGGAGATGAGGAGAGGAAGTTGAGAAGGGCCAGGGTCGTGAGACGTGGAGGCTATGGAGGAGCCAACGTTCACATTTCCCAACGGTCCATTCTCTCGGAGTCCAAGAGAGGGATTCTCCTCGGGATGAAGATGAGAGATGGGATGAGACTCCCCATTGCGCGTGTCAGAAGGAATAGAAGGTGGGATGTCAGAGAGTGAGGAGGGGGTGGAAGGGTCCCAAGGCAGCAGAGGGACGTTGGGCAGAGTGATAGAGTCAGCGGAACCGACCTCGAAACCAAAAGGAATTTTGAAAGAAGATTGACGTCCACCACGAAGAGAACGCCCGCCACGTGTCGAATGCATGCGAGACAACCCGCCATCTGGAGCTGAAGGCTGGCATGCAAGGGGACACGTGTCAGTCGTAGACAGGGGAGACCTCAAAGAGGTCTTAGGGTTTGGATCATCGCCAAGAAAGCCGTGCCGGTCACCGGAGCGGACGCCGGAAAAAGCACCTCCCCGCCCATGACCCCGAGCTCGGGAGCTTTTGTTACGAGGAATCAACCAGGGTCCAAAGTCACGATCAGGAACATCGATAATCGGCGAAGGTGAGAATCGGTCGGCATGACTAACCACTGGCTCCTTTCCAACCCCATCAATCTGCATGTCGGGAGAGTCGCTCACCGGTCCTTGAACCGACGGTTCAGGTGGCAGGCGGCCTTCCGACCGCAGAGGGATATTGGAGAAAGAACAGTGGGCCTCACCATGACCGATTCTACCACACCTATAGCAAAACACAGGCAGTTTTTCATAGAGAATAAGCACAAATACCGAATGCTCCCCATAATTAACCCAGGTGCCAAGTTGCAGAGGTTGGGAGAGGTCCACCTCCACACAAACACGAGCAAACTTTGCCCTGGAACGATCTAGAGAATGGTCGTCAACTTTGAGAACCCTGCCAAACTGAGAGGCCACCATTTCTAAGATATCACCAGTCCAGAGTTCCATAGGGAGATGGAAAATCTGAATCCAAACAGCAGCCATTGAGAGCTTCTCAAAGGCAGGCTGGAAGGACTCTTTCCAAGGAGCCAGTTGAAGAATGCGACCAGCCACCATCCAAGGCCCATCCCAGAGAAGATGGTTGACCATGTCCAGCGATTCACATCTGATAAAGTAGAAGCCATTCGGAAGATCAGCAACAGAGAACGCCCCGAGTCCTCTCCAAGTATCTGCAAGAGCAAGCTTAGTTTGATCAAGAGGAAGAGATTTTCCCAAAAACTTAGCATATAAAGAGGTTTGCATAGCATCTCTGGCGTTAGCCCAAAGATCAGAGTCAATAGCGACAAAGGATTTGGAAGAAGTCTTGAGTTTATCGAAGTGATCTCGTTGGAGATGCAAAGGTATTTCCACAGTAGAAGGCTTAGAGTTCGTGTTGACAGCATTTGCCCAGGAGACACCGAGGCGGATTCCGGGCAACGGCACAGAGGGCTGAGATAGCCCCGGAGGGGCCATGAAAGGAGTGAAACCGAGGAACAGGAAGACGGAGGCTCGAGAAGAAGAGAGTGACTTTGATAGCAATTCTACGGTGGTTGTTTGGTCGGAAACACCCAAGCTTACAAGATACTTGTTTAAAAAGTAAAATGGCACATGTTTTAACAACAAATTAAATATATATCGGACTCGCAATTAATTAACTTGAAACAACTAACTAGTGACTCCTAGGAGTTACGTATGCCAACCAAACAATTTATAAGCTTTCCGAATGCACAAATTAAAGCATTATAAGAATATATGTCTGGTGTCATTCCAAGCTTCCCACTGATGGCCTCAAAAGTGTCATATATAGGGTCTAAATGCTGGCACAATTAATTAACCCTTCATCTACTGAAAGAAGAACCGGTACTGGTCTTGCATTTCATCATCGGCAAGAAATTTCAATGCAAAGAATGCCAATTTGCTGCTATATATGATCTGCTT
Source organism: Dioscorea cayenensis subsp. rotundata (assembly GCF_009730915.1). Taxonomy (NCBI): domain Eukaryota; kingdom Viridiplantae; phylum Streptophyta; class Magnoliopsida; order Dioscoreales; family Dioscoreaceae; genus Dioscorea; species Dioscorea cayenensis. Next base: position 13,691 of record NW_024088618.1, on the reverse strand, counting down.
ATGATTTGCTTAATTGCAATTAAGCAGATCATATATAGCAGCAAATTATATTTTGCAATGCAACATCGGCAATGTAGTTACACAAATTCCAGGTTGGGCACATGGATTCGTTCTGTTTAGTTATCTGATAGAATTAAAAACAGAAAAGGTCTCAATGTTATGGAAGATAAAAGAACCTAATTTATAATTACAAACAACCAAAACTGAATATATATTTGGCTTTTTAATGAATTGTGTTCCCAAGGAACGCCAAAGGCATTAAAAAAGTTGAAGTTTATTACACTTATTTTTTAGGTTTAATAGTCGTACAGGTTCCTGTAATTGTGTGTTTTATACCTTTTTTGTGCTTCTAATATTTTTAGGTACAATTAAGTCCTCATATTTGGTCGAGTTGGGTCGTTCTAATACGCAGCAATATTTTCGGTACAATTAAGTTATTGTAATATTTTTTGGCAGAATAATTGGCCATCTACGCCGCGAACTAGAATGAGGACTTAATTGTATTTAAAAATATTACGAGGACTAAAAAGACGTAAAGTACAAAAATACAGGGACCTGTACAACAATTAGACCTATTTTTAATGAATATTTGATTTTTAATGAATTTTTTAGTTAGTAGTTTATCCACTTTGTTAAAAAATAAAAAATAAAAACAATACCCAACTCTGCATGCTTATTTTTTTTTTCAAATGACTTGTTTGGATTTATGCATAAAAATAGAGTAGCCAATGTATGTTTTTCAAATATACTTCTATCATCATCAACATATAAAAAATCAGCATATATACACCTTTCTAATTTATATAATTCTACTACGTAACATCTAATATTATAATTAAAATAAAAATTAAAAATAGATTATTGTTGAAACAGTACAATAAAATATAACAAAATATATATATTCATGGCAGGAGATGGTAAACTGGGGAACTATATATGTTCTAAGTTATGTTACATTTTTTTTTAACGAAGTTCATAAACTCCAATTTGTCCATTAATTTAGATTGTTAACATTGAAAGGTTTGACCAATGAATTATATCACCTAAAAATCACAAATAAACTCATTTTTAAGTAAAAATGTTTTAAGAATCTAACAAAACTAAGGATGTAAATGGGGCGGGGAATCCCCGTTCCCCGCGGGGACCCGCCCCGACGGGGCGGGGATTCCCCGAAATAATCCCCCTGTGGGACGAGGAACGGGGAAAATCCCCGCCCCGCTCCCCGCGGGAATCCCCACGGGGATTCCCCGATTTTTAATAATATATATATATATATATATATATTGAAAATAGCTTATATGATTATTTCCCTATTTTTTTTAAAAATTCAATATGAATATAAGATTATAAGGACCAAATATTTGGATTTTAAAAAAATATATTTTTGGTATTTATTAATAATATTTTAGACTTTTAGTAATACTAGTCTTACTCCCGTGTGATGTACGAATATAATTATATGAAATTTTTTTTTAAAAAATTAATAAATTTTTTTTGTTTTCTATAAAAATTAAGATAAGATTAAGATTAGATAAAATAAGCTATTTATCAACATTATAGATATAATATTTTTAAAAAATTAATTTTATTATATATTATGAGATAAAATAATAAAAATTAGTTTAAAATAATATAAATTAGTATTATGTTATAAATATTTTAATATTATTAAAATAATATTGGTAAAATTTTTTATGAGAAATTGACAAGTGTCAAATAGGTCTTCTACTTTGATATATATATATATACTGATACATAGTATTATTAGAATTTTATGTAATAAAAAAAATTGGTGGGGGCGGGGATTTCCCGACCCCGTGGGGATACTCGCGGGGAGTGAGTTGGGAGAATTTTTCCCCCGCGGGGAATTTGGAGGCGGGGAATCCCCGCACCGTGGGATGCGGGGATGGGGACGGGGATCCCATTCCCAGTCCCGCCCCACTTACATCCCTAAACAAAACTAAAGGTTTATTAATGGTGAACAACATAAATATTTTTTGTTTGTATTTGATATCCAGGAAGATGGAGTTGTTTCAAATCTTGCAATCAGTTGTTTAGTTGATAATTAATTAAGTCATTGCGAAGCAAGAGTTGCTTTTGATTAACACAGTAAGTTACATTTAGATTAAAGTAAATAATTCCTTTATATATTTGAATAAAAATGTAAATTTGATGACTAATTTTTATGGTGAGAATTAAGGTTATTTACTTTTACGGAAAATAACACTTCAATTTTTATTATAAATCACTGAAGTTATAGATAATCTTTTTTTTTTTTTTAAAAAAAAGCCATAAATTATATTAAAAATAAAAACCAGTACAAAGATAGACATCAAGGCAAAGACAAAACAAAAGCCTAAGCAACGCATATAATGCCATCTCCTTTGGGGGAAAAAAAGAGATGCTTATAATTACTTGATATATTTTTGCTTTTCAACATAACAGAGAAAAAAGTTGGCAGTCTTACACAAGCAAGCATAAATTCTCCTATAAATTTTTTTTGTAAGGTTAACAATTTTGATTAATATATAATGAATTTAGTGTACTTGCCAGGTTATGTGTCATCAATCAAATTATCATCTCTAAGTCTTTCAAGGATTAACAAATATATCAAAAGCAGTGAATTAGATAGAATGACACTAAAATCTTGGTAAAGACTTTCAATTCTTTTAGAATCAGAAATAAACTCAGAATCAGGAAAGAAATATAACTTCACTTTCAAAACTCATTTAACATGGATACAAGAAATAAATCACAAGAAATTGAACAATAATCATCACTAACGCAAGAGCTAATAACTTATCTGTACAGAGGCATTGTAGTCAATGCATTACAAACCTCCCAACTCAAAGTTCTGGTCATAACCACAATAAAGCATACTAACCATGTGTCACGCCCCGAACCTGGCTCGCTGGACCCGGTGCGCAGACAAATGGCTGCAGTCTCACAGAGTGTGAACCCAGTAGACCTACAAGGCCTCAGAACCTAATTCAGGATATCCAAAACTATAACGAACAAACTGAGTTACAGGATTATAAACTCTACAGAGAGCATAATACGGGGATGCAAGAAGTCTAAAATACAAAAATGCAGGGATACAAGGACAATAATGACAAGAATTCAAATTTTACAATAGAACAAGATAACACCTACAGATTGTCTTTCAAGGTCCACACCAGTCTACCACTCGTGATCTGAAAGGATTTAAAACAAATCCATGAGCTCACTAGCCCAGTAAATAATCTAGAAATTGATTTAAAACAACAGAGTTTACAAATCTTGATTTCAAATATTAAGAATAATTCAAAGTTTAAACATAGTTTAAACAATACAAAATAAATAATTCAACAGAGGTATAGTTCTCAAGTAAAACCACTATTCAAGAATATTGTAATAAAAAGAATACCATATTTCAAAGCTGTAAATCAGAAATATAGAAAATTTTCTAAATATGAGCATAAGTCTCCAAACCATAGTTAGGCTAAACCAGAAATTACAGGAGTGTGTTTTCAAATATACCGGATTTTCAGAATAATACTAGTTTCCGAAATCATAATTTAACAAAATACAGAGTATAATATTCTAATAAAAGAATATTTCCAAATATGTCATTCACCAAAAATTGAAAATAGGAAACACAATATTAGAAATATAGAAACTTCAAGGCAGGACAAAAAGTTTGTATCTTTGCAGAAAAATAAAATCAAAAGGACAAAACAGAAAGCAATTAAACAGATTCCACTGTATGTCTCCAAATTCACTATAGATGCCAGAGGTCATTTGTTTACCCTCGGTGACCTAAGCCATAATAATAGAGGTTATTTATTTACCCTCGGTGACCCAAGAATGAATATCATATAACTGTTAATTATTTCACCGAACGGACACTGTGCGAAACTGCAGTCTCATTTTTTTAAAATTTCTCGTTGACAAGGTCAGTGTTTAACCCCCCACTGACAGGGTTGCATATTGCTTATTTGGAGACCAAAACTTCAGATACAAAAAAATTTACAAGGTACTAAATTCAAAAATTACCAAATTCCTTCGATTCCCAGGTCCACATAAATAATAATAAAATTTCAAGATCCCACTTTTGGGAGAAAGGAACTATATGGAAATTAAATATGTAAGAATTCAGCAAACAAAATAATTAATCAAAATACTGATTTCTCCGAGACTAAAGTAAAACAATTATGCAAATAAATAAATAAATACATAATGGAAATAATTTAATCAACGCAAATGATAACAGATCATACCCACTTCAGGATGTATATGTATATGCAACTGCAAAAACTCAAAGGAGATGGCAGGATAAAGTGTCAGAAAACTCCAAATAAATGTAAAAACCTTGGCTTTAAAAAGTAGATCATGCACCAAATAAAATCACTATTATCTAAGGCAACATGACAACCTTCACCCAAGTATTTACAAGCACTACAACATCTAATAATCAAATAGAAAGAGAGGCTACCAAAGTCACCACCCTCGCCTTCCTAAGGGAGACTGTTGGCGTCTGGATTGAGCTAAGCCATTAGAAATCCCTTCCTCTACCCATCTTCTGTGAGGGTGTGTGTGTGTGCTCCAGATATATATATATATATATATATATATATTTGTGATTTTGGCTGGACCGTAAAACCTCTGGCAAACCTCTGATGAGATTGTGGACACAATTGCATAGATTTCTTTGCCTCGTTTTTCACTCTTCCAAGTAATCTTAATTTCTTTGCCAGAGAGAGATACTTAATTTGTTTTACACTTGGATTGTTTGTCTGCCATTGTGTCTGTTGTAATTTGCTTACTACATAGCCAATACTGTTGTTTGCCATTGGTCTGAGTTTCATGAAATATCTCAAAATGCTTTTTCTATGTCAATTTTAGATCCTACTCCTTGAAACTGTGCATGTTCAGTTTGCTAACACAACCTGACTTGGACTAAGCACAGCTTTTAATAATCTTTCATGCTTCAACTTCAGCAGCTGCTCCTCTGCAGCCTTCATTCACGCCAACATTAATATTATACACTATTCAGGATATGCCATCTGTTAAATCTGAGATGCAGCAACACATAGCCTACTCCATGATAATAATGGTACACATCATATGGCTAAGTTGTTGGAAGTCTCAAGCACAAAAGAACAACATTCAAAAGAAATCAAACACTAAACCCCTTTAAATTTACAGCAAGCATAGAAAAACAGAGCAAAAGCACTCTCTCTTAGAACGAGAACCTGCAGAAAAAACAAAAGCAACCTGTCACGCCCGAACTCCGGCTCACTGCACTCGGCATGGCAGACAAACGGCCGCAGACTCCACAAGGCGTGAGCCCCATAGGCCTCGCAAGGCCTCAAAAATCGATCCAGGATCGCAAAACTATAATAACCCAACCGAGTTACAAGATTACAAACTCTACAAAGTACACAATACTTGGATATAGAAGTCCAAAAATACAAAAATACTGTGGATACACAATAACAAGAACTTAACATTTACAATAGGATAAGACAACAACTACAGACAATCTCTCAAGATCCACGCCGATCTATCACTTTTGATGTGAAAAGGATTTAAAGAAAAATCCATGAGCTCACTAGCCCAGTAAGTAATCCAGAAATTGTTTTAAAACAATAGACTTTTACGAATCTCGATTTCAGATATTAAGAATAATTCAAAGTTTAAACATAGTTTAAAACAAATACAAAAATAAATGGTTCAACAGAGGTATAGTTCTCAAGTAGTAACGCTTATTCAAGATAACTAAAATCAAAAAGAATACTGGGGTTTTCAGCTGCGAATAATTATTCGCGTAAATGAGCATAGGTCTTCAAAAACATAATTTAAACAAAAACAAAATACAAAGTGAAATATTCTAATAAAGAATATTTACAAATATGATTATTCGAATTCAAAACCCGAAAATACGATATCAAAAAAATACGAGAAAAATTTCAAGCAGGGACAAATATTTGTGTTTTTGCAGAAATTCAAAATCAAAAGGGCAAACCCAAAAAAATAACAAATTCAAGAGTAAGTCTCCAAATTCACTGTAAGTGCCAAAGGTCATTTGTTTATCCTCGGTGACAGATCCGAGCCAAAATAACAGATATCATTTATTTACCCTCGGTGACCCGAGACTGAATACCGGTGGCCGTTGATTATTTCACCGAACGGACACGGTCTGTGAAAACTGCGATCTCACTTTCCCAAAATTACTTGTCGACAAGGTCAGGATTTAACCCCCCACTGACAGGGTTGCATATCGCTCATTTGGAGACCAAAGCATTCAAACAAAAACTCAAGGTTGAAATGCAGAATATTCATGAATTTTCCAAATATTCAAACAAAGCATGAAATATACAATTTCATAATCCCAATTTAGGAAAAAAATAACTGAAAAATACTGAAATTACTTACAAAAATTAAATAAATAATTTCCCAAATCATTACTAAAAAAACTAATCACTATGCACATTTATATCTCACAAGCTCTGCATAACAATACTTCTAATATGTCTCATTCCAAAATGCATAACTCCCAGAATTTAACATCAAATGCAAAGATATTTTGTAGTAAGTAACTTAGGAAAATTCTGAACCTTTTCCTTGTTTAATACTTGACCCAATTTTAGTCTCCGAGAATGAGAAAGATCATGTTAAATCTGAAGATTCGCATATAGATGTCATCATGTGCAAGTCTTTTTAATGAGTCATAACTCATAATCTATAAATCCAATAAACATGAAATTTTTGCAAATTGAAGGTCATGGTAATAAGGAATATTTTTCTATTCTGAACACTTTTGCCTAATTTTACATATTAAATCCGGAAATTGGCCTCTAAATCTGCATGTCTACACAATAATACCTCCAAGACATGTCAACTATAATTGATCATATCTTATAGAATATATATCCAATAAATATGAAATTTGGCAGGTAGATAGATCAAAAGAAATCATTACAAATTTTTCAATTTTTAATCATCTGGAAATTGTGCTTCTATGACCTCCGAATTTAGGCCCCAATTCCCATTCAACTCATTATCATAACTTAAAAAAATTCATTCTAGCAATTTCATGCATGAACATAGAATGTCGAAGTCTCAAATCTGTAATAATCCAGCCCAATAAACCTTGAAATATTGACTCTAAACCACCAAATCATTTAATTTATTTCCCAAGTGCTAACCTCACAATTTTATTAAGGATACCATCAAGGAAAAAGCTATGATCTCCAAACTAGACGAGTAGAGTTAAAAACCTCGTCATTCAAGACTCAACCTTGCCTCGGAGTTATAGTACAACATTTCTCTTGATGTATTCACATCTAACATTCACCCCCATTAACATTTTTCTCTAAACACATATATGCCCAACAGAACTGTACATCGTCTCAATATTATCAATAATTAGCATACACTCTTTAAAAACATAAAAAGCATCGACTATATATTAACTCAAGAGCTTTGATCTTATCCTCATACCATAATATGATCGTAACCCCATCGTGATACGAACAAATAGATAAATAAGGAACCGGTTACAACCAAATATTCTAATATATATGATGCGTTAACATTTCAAGATAAGTAGTAGTCATTCTAAAAAAATAACATACCAAAAACATAAATACTAAGTTTATAGCTAATTAAGGCCACAAATCGAAATACATGAAAAATACCTATTCGACAATAAATAATTTTTATGATTAATAACAATAAGCGAGGAATATCATAATAAAAATAATAGATAATAATTTTTGGCAAGAAAAAAAGAAATTCTTCCAATAATGAAAAACATGAGTTCTCGGGGATTACTTACCTAAAAGAGAATCCTTCAACTTCTAAGACTCCAGATCGACACTAAAGCAACTTCTTGGGGGTCCGTGAGAATGGCTTTTGACATGCTATATGTTGGGGTATTAGAAGTTATCCAACAAGAGAGTGGTGTTAGCAAGAGGAACAGAGACAAACCTAACACCACCAACATACTCAACAAGACTAATGGCTTCCTTCACGAGTATTAATCTCATGAGGCGGATCAAGAATAGTGTACTTAAATCACAAGGAAAAACATGAGCTATAGCTCTTGCCATAGTTCCAGTCCCTCCACCAACTTTAACGAATGACTTCAACCCATAAAAACACGTCCCACGAAAGTCACAATGACAACATCATCAACAAGCACCGAATCACTAGTCATACCATCATTGAACATCTTGTTAAACTCCAACTTCTCATCGACCCACATCCCCCAACCGATTGCCAAAAAAATAAAACACAAAAGGAGTCTCCTTTGAGCTCCCCGAACCATGGACTCGGGACATGTGAAGAGCCACGCATGATTGGGTTGGCATGAGTAGATGCTTTGTGGCTCTGGAAGGATCTTGCTTTTTGGCGAAAAAAACACTAAGCAAACTAGTGTGATCATGAAGAGACCAAAAGCTTCAACCTTTGATGATGAGATAGAGAGAGAGTAGAAGAAAGCTCAATGAGCTCCATCTCAGCCTTTTTTTTTTGAAGGTTTCTAGAGAGAGAAAAGTGAGAACTAGATGGCTACCAAATAATGTGAACAAGCTTCTCTCGGTTTTCAAGGTTTGCATGGAACGAGGTCAAGAATCCCGGCTTGAAAGGTCTTTACAAATGAATGGAAACAAGGCTGGGGCCCACACAACCACACCTTATCCATCCACTAACTTTCCCCATTTACATTACCTACTAAGTTTAGTCATAGGCCACCTGTCCAAAGCTAATGAAATCAATCCACTAAGCTACCATTCAGTCTTGCTGCCTTGAACTAAACACATAAGCTTGATGATGCAATCTGAGCCATTGATTTTCTATAGAGATGCTTCTACAGTAGCTGCTGAGAACTTTAAACTGCATTTACCTCCACTTCATCAATGAGCAACGATATATGCACCGATTCAATTTCCCGAATTCGGTGCACGAATGACGTGGCAGCCATTTTTTTTTTAAATAAAATAATAAGTAAAGTAATGTTATAGTGAAGTCATCCTGGCCCAAGTGACAACCATTTGTTTTTTTTATTAGGGCTATTTATTTATTCAAATCAGCAAAATTAGTTCTTTCTACCAACGGGCTTATAGCCCAACGGTACCCGGGTTCTCTTGTTGGGAGAGACGGCAGTTCGATTCCCCTCGACTGCGCTAACCAGTTTCAAGAGGGTGAGGCGTTGTGGCAATTCTCCCGCCCACATACACCATTGAGGGTTGGCTTTTATCGCCTTACGTCAAAAAAAAAGTACTTTCTATATAAGGTGTTTTAGTAAAATTGGAGGGAGAGGTTTTGGGGGCTTGCCAACAATCCAAGAGATGCCTGTAGATTTTCAATTTGAAAATCAACTGACTTCCTAAAATACGCAATTATATATATATATATATATATATGGATGTATATGTATATATATGGATGTATATGTATTTTAAATCAAATCTAAACCAACCAAAATAATTCAAAGCCCAATGATATTAGTTTCACTAATAAAAATTATAGTGGGGACTTTCCAGTTTTTGAAATTTAAGTCTTATTGGTTTATGTGGCGATAACGGTTCTCTGATTGCGTGTGTGAGTTTACAGGAAAAAAAAAAGTTAAATTAATCAATTATAATTAGTTCAAATAATACTTTAGTATCTATGTAATAATAATAATAATAATTACAGAAATTGATAAGTGCGTAATATTAAAATTTACTGGGGGTATCTACGTAAAAAGATATCCTTACTTCAATCCATGTCTATATATATACCCAAACCTTGACCATCACCACCTCCACCTCGATTTCGTAGTTCTTGTTCTGAGTTTCTCTGCTTCAACTCGACAAGAAAGTGATTTGATTTGCTAGCAAGAAGGTGATTATCTTGACTCATCATCAGCTTGATTGCTTCTTTTCCTTGTTTCGCTGGTTGATTTGTTTGAATTGATGCTATTCTTTTTGATAATATTACCATGTTTGATCTGTAATCTTGTGTGTTGTTTGTTGGGTCTTGAGCTTAGCGCTGAAGTTTGTGAACATTTTTCAATTCAAAGTTGGAGTTTTTCTTATGGATATGTTCAATTGAATGAATGCTTTTAATTGTTAGTGTTTTTTTCTATATTATTATTGTCATTGGTTATTGTGTTTAGATTCATATGTGATGCCTTGCAAGTCTTTGATGAAATTCAGATGTAATGCAAGTCTGGATTACGTTTGTTTGTGGATTTATTTAGTTTCTTGATCTTGAATTTGATGGATAAGCAAATCAATTGAGCTTTTAAGCCAGAAAGTTTTTCTGTTTGTTCTTGAGGATCTTCTTTTTGAAGACAAGAGGTTTGTTGAAATTCCTTATTATGATGGTATTGATCTTGTTTTCCAATCTAAGTTCTTGAAATGGTTGTCTTTGTATGTTATGAAACTTTTAGATCCTGCTTCTTTAATCTGTAGACACTTAATTAGTTTTTTCAGTTTGATTGTTTGTCTGACATTGTGTCCGTTGTAATTTTCTTACTATATATCCAATATTGTTGTTTGCCATAGGTCTGAGTTTCATGAAATATCTCAAAATGCTTTTCTATGTGAATTTTAGATCCTACTCCTTGAAACTGTGCATGTTTAGTTTGCTCTTCACTTTGATTGTTTTTTTGCATTGTTTGACAAAGAAGAATGGTGAAGATCTTCTGATCAGTTATATGAAAGATCTCAAAATGGCTGTCTTTGTGAATTATGAAACTTTAGCTCCTGCTTCTTAGAAATTTGATTGTTCTTGGGTTGTTTGACAGTGAAAAATGGTGAAGAAGATCTGTTGCATTGGAGCTGGCTATGTGGGTGGCCCTACCATGGCTGTGATTGCACTCAAATGTCCGAGCATCGAAGTTGTGGTTGTAGACATCTCAGTTGATCGCATCACTGCATGGAACAGTGACCTGCTGCCAATTTATGAGCCTGGGCTTGAAGATGTGGTAAAAGAAGTGCAGAGGAGTCAATCTCTTCTTCAGTACTGACACTGAGAAGCACATCTCTGAAGCTGATATCATATTTGTCTCAGTGAACACTCCAACAAAGACCTGTGGCATTGGTGCAGGCAAGGCTGCTGATCTAACATACTGGGAGAGCGCTGCTCGTATGATTGCTGATGTTGCAAAGTCTGACAAAATTGTGGTTGAGAAATCCACTGTTCCGGTTAAAACTGCCGAAGCAATTGAGAAGATCTTATGGCACAATAGCAAAGGCATCAATTTTCAGGTACTATCAAACCCGGAGTTCCTTGCAGAAGGGACAGCCATCCAAGACCTTTTCTATCCAGACCGTGTGCTCATCGGCGGGCGGGAGACACCAGGGGGTCAGAAAGCTATAGAAACACTGAAAGAAGTGTACTCCAATTGGGTACCAGAAGACAGAATCATAACCACAAATCTATGGTCTGCAGAGCTATCTAAGCTTGCAGCAAATGCATTTCTGGCGCAGAGAATATCATCAGTGAATGCCATATCGGCATTGTGTGAAGCCACTGGAGCTGATGTCACAGAGGTGGCCTATGCTGTGGGGGAAGACACGAGGATCGGTCCCAAGTTCTTGAATGCCAGTGTTGGCTTCGGAGGGTCTTGTTTCCAGAAAGACATACTCAATCTGGTTTACCTTTGTGAGTGCAATGGCCTTCCAGAGGTAGCTCACTACTGGGAACAAGTTGTCAAGATCAATGACTACCAGAAGACAAGGTTTGTCAGCAGGGTTGTGGCATCAATGTTCAAAGCTGTTTCCGGCAAGAAGATTGCAATTCTTGGCTTTGCATTCAAGAAGGATACTGGAGACACAAGCGAGACTCCAGCCATCGATGTTTGCAAATGTCTATTACGTGACAAAGCTAAGATAAGCATCTACGATCCTCAGGCAACTGAAGACTAGATTCAGCGAGACCTTACAATGAACAAGTTCGACTGGGATCATCCGATACACCTTCAGCCACTGAGCCCTTCGGCAGTGAAGCAAATGACAGTCACCTGGGACGCGTATGAAGCCACCAAGGGAGCTCATGGAATCTGCATTCTTACTGAATGGGATGAATTCAAGCAACTTGATTACAAGAAGATTTATGACAATATGCAAAAGCCTGCATTTTTGTTTGATAGCCGGAATGTTGTTGACCCAGAGAAGCTCAGGGAAATTGGATTCATCGTCTACTCCATTGGTAAGCCTCTGGATGCTTGGCTCAAGCACACACCTGTAGTGGCTTAATTCTGAATACAATGTATTCAATTGAACTCCAAATGAGAAGTTTTCTGCTGAGTTTCATCAACATCTATAATTGAATGAGTGAGTGAATGAACTCAATTTAGATGAAGACTTCTTCTTAATTGGAATTTTTCTTCTTCTGATGTGCACTTCAGCATGTTTAAATTGAATCAATGTTTTTTCTTTAAAAGTTATTATGATCAGAAGTGTTCCAGCTCAATCTGAATAATTGGTATGATCCATAAACAAACTAAGAAACACCAATTAACAAGCCACTAAACACCATCTTTCATGGCGGTAATGAATGTATGAAACTTCTCGAAAGAAGACCATCCTTTATCAATACTCTTGATGGTCATTTCCTTCAAAGCAAGAGCCCTCTTGATCTCTCCATGGGCAATCAACTGTTCCACTGTATCTCTAAACTCCTCATTTGTAATCAAGCCATTCTCATCATGTTTCATCTTCAAACCAGTCTTCTGAACATCACAAATGTAAATCTGATTCAAATGCTGATGAGCAAAGTCAGGCCAACATAGAAATGGCACACCATTGCTCACACCTTCCGTTGTTGTTCTTGGTAATGATGATGATGTGCTAGAGGTGATAAGAGTGAGAGATGTGATGTATATATACCCACACACACACACACAACATTTCAATGCTGTGGCTATGAATGGAACAGAAGAATTTTTAAACAGTTCGCGCTTGCTCCTTTCCCTATTATTATCGTTTGCGTTAACCGATGTGGCTTTGTTATTAATAAACTATCATTAAAAAAAATCGAGAAAACATTAATAATATTAAAGGACTTTGAACTTCATTGGATCCTGGGACAATGAACCTGGATCCAATAAAGCCTTTCCCCTCTTCTCTTCCAAATCCCCCTAACCCTACCAGTAACTCACCCCCAATTAACCCTGCTCCCCTCCCTCTTCGGGCAAACCCTCCCGTGCATCCATAATCTCCTCCCTCATCCTCTCCGGACACCGGCCACATCCCCACTGCACAACTAGCGCTCGACCTCGGCTGGTGCAGTGTTGCTTTGACTTCGCCAGGTGTAGTGTAGTCTCGACAAGATTCACATCTTAAAGAGAAGACCTTAACCCAAGGAAGAAGACATTTGCAGGCTAAGTGATCATACAAGGAACTGCTGGTTAATTGGTCTACTAGGATATGCGGGGAAGGAGAGCAATAATTTAAAAAGTCTGATTTTTGTTTCGATAATTGTTTGAATGATAATTTTGTAAATAATAATTGTTCAAATTTTGCTAAATTTTGTAAAATTGTACATGATTATTTTTAGGCTTTGTTGATGTGTATGTGACTTAAAAAAAGTTTAGTTAGAAATGATAATTGCTTCATTTTTATTCAAGTTCTAAATAGTGTTGTTTGCCAATAGTACAGTGGTGGAATGTTTTTACCCTTTTGTTGATGTGTATGTTAATAAGTAAATTTTGG
>NW_024088617.1:0-605 GCF_009730915.1 Dioscorea cayenensis subsp. rotundata | reverse complement strand
GATGGGCTTATATGATGAGAGATACACAAATACAGAGGAGTATGGAAACTTGCAGAAAGATTACCCCGGCACCCTAACCCCGTAGCAGGCATACTAAGCCTTATATAGACAGAGGCAGTATGAATCGGGAGTGTCCAAGGCTTCATGGTTGTCCCGCCCGAGCTACAGATACTTACACTCAGTCCTTAGTAGATTTGTGAATGGCCAAGGCAACATCAGTGGTGTTCTGAGCCCACAGGATCTACTTTATTTATATTCCATGGTCCAGGACGTGCTGATTCACCTGGAGCACGTAGTAGCGAACTTCCTAAGGTACCAGGGCCAGTATGTGAGAGTGGGAGTATTATTCACTGGTCCTTACATCACTAGACTCGTCCTGGGGATGGGCCTAGTGGACATTATCTGAGGTGCTGAAAAGACGGTAAATCCCTCTCCTCTTGGACTTCATATGATAAGGATGATGGGGTTAGTGCACAGATATGGGCCTGGAGCATTCATTTTGGCTACGCCTGACCCCAGAGATAGCCGAGAGCGGAGGAGATGCAGCAAAGGGTTCACGGCAGGCCCCTGAGCCTCAGTTTGCACCGAGGGAGAACGGGGCACCT
>NW_024088616.1:0-16815 GCF_009730915.1 Dioscorea cayenensis subsp. rotundata | reverse complement strand
TACCCACGCCCGTGTGAATCCAACAGGGTCACTTATATGGGCTTACACATGACCCTATGTGCTCTCGGGACAGCTTCTTTTTGCCTTTGAATGCATCCACATGGGTGTGTGGAAATTCCCCACATCCGTGTGCTTGACCCACTGATAAGTGCTTGTGTGATATGAATGCGAAGGATTCTTTCCTTATGTTGAGCATTACTTTTCTCGGGTTTTTATACTAATATGTGTGTTTTTATGTTACTTTCGTGTAGGTAGGGTTGTGAGCCCGTTTGCGTCACCTCGATGAAAGTATGGACTCGGGAAGTATTTTAGGCTAGGTACTGTAGCAGAGTAGTGCAACAAAGTACTGTAGTAGCACTGTTCACAGCCGGCCGAAAATCACAATTCCAGAGAATCCACACGGGCGTGTGGAAATTACCCAAGCCCATGTGGAAATTCCACAGGGGCGTGTGAAAAATCCACAAGACCGTGTGGATGCCCGATTCCAGCCCTATTTAAAGCCGATTTCAGCCCCGATTTCAGCATTCTTTTCTCCATCTTTTCCCCAACTTGAGAGAGGGTTTCACCTAGGGTTTTGAGAGGTATTGGCTAGTGTTTTGGAGAGGTTCTACGGCTCCGACATCATCATTCCTTCGGAAGAAGGTTGGTAGGGGAGCTTCCGTCGAGACGTATCCTATACCGGACAAGGGAATCCTGGACTGACTAGTAGAGGACTTTTCCACAAGACCATCGACATGACTATCGAGGTGGTTTCTCTATGGATTCATTGCTTTTTACATTCTATTTCTTTTGATTGTACTTAGCTCTATGGAGAGCTAAACCCTAGTGGGTACTTGGGTATTTGTGAACCCTAGGATGTATTTGTTTCATTGAATCTCTTTATTATGCTTTTAAATTAATTGATGTTTGTTGTGAGTTCCAACCTTGAATACTTGATTGTATGAACATTTCCCCTAGAGTGACACTAGGGTTGAGAGTTCTTGTTGGTAACCTTGTGAGTGAGTGACACACCACGAGCGTTAGACAAAGCTAGGTTGGAGAGGATTGAGAGGGTGAGTCGAGAGGTACAGGAGCGTCCCCTTTCCCCTCCGATGTCATAGATTCTACCTCCGCTCCTTGAGTTCTTTGCGGCCATAATAGAGTGGATGGTCTAAGGGATGACCCTCCACTTGGGCTTAGTTGTGCCTGCGATGGAGTGAAGCGTTGAGGTGATCTTTGTATCTAGGGCTTAATCGTGGTTAGGCACCTTCCACCTGGACCAAAGGGTTAGGTCTATAATTAGGAAGAGATTTATCACTTGGAATCCCTAGAGTTCATTGCAACTCTATTCGAGTGCGAGGTTGAGAGGTTATCTAATCTCTCCTCCGGGACATGTATAGAGTTAGGCATAGTTAACCTTAGATTTGGGACTATGTATTTAAGGATTTCCATGACTCACCATTGCATTGATTAGGAAGCATAATAGAGGGTTCTTGCACTTGAAACGATTGTCCTAGTTGGAGCATTATCCGAGTACCCCATCTTTATCGATTGCCTTACCTCCTCCTTTACTGGTGGTCTCTTACTTGTTGATTTTACTTTTGAGAATTGAATCATTGTCACACTTATCACTACTGATCTTTCACATAGCTAAGAAGTGGATTAAGTGTTTTATTCCCTACTCCTTGTGGATTCGATACCCGCTCATCCTGGATTATTACTTTGACAAACCCGTGCACTTGCGGGATATACGCAAGGGGACCTTGTCACCCACAAAGGCATCTACACGCCCCTGTGGTTTCTCTGTTTTCCTGAGAATTTGGCTAATTGTTCCACATGCCCCTGTAAAAATTCCACATGGGCGTGTGGATGCTCATAGGGGAATTCACAGGGGTACTCACACGCCACTATATGCTCTCGGTATGGAAGAGAAGTCCTTGCAGAGTTTCACATGGCCATATGGAAATTACCTACGCCCGTGTGATATCCATAGGATCATCCATAGGGGTATACACACGCCCCTGTGTCTTCTCCGGATTGTGACTTGGCACTCAACAGAGATCCACACGCCCGTGCGAAAATTCCCCACAGGCGTGTGAGTGTCACAAGGTCACTCACAAGGGCACTCACACACCCCTATATCTTCTTGGAATGGAGAAGTATAAACGGAAACACACGCCCATGTGGAAATTCAACAGTGTTGTGTGTCTTCTCTTGATAACTCAGAAAATTTATAGACTCTGCACAAAAATTTCTGCAACACTCAAACACATATAGAGACTCCATAAACACTGAAAATTTGATTAGAGACTTATGAAAACATGATTAAACAACCTAAGTCTTCGCCAATCACAATGAAGCACAATAAAACACCAACGATCCACAAGAAAAACACAGCAATAGTATATAAAAATCAAGACACCAACACTAAAGTTTCTATTCATGCAAGTACTAAACTAAAACCTAGAAAAACAGTAAATATTTAGGTTGCCTCTAAAGAAGCGCTTGTATAATATCACTAAGCTTGATGTACCTGTCCTCACCTCATGGGGGTTCATAAATGTAGTTTTCCCTATTACCTACAACTTGAAAGCATGATGAACATAGTTTTTTCAAGGTAAAGGAAGAGTTATCGAGTTTGTTACCACACAAGGGTTCACCGCCCTTACTTCATTAATGCACATCCCCACTAATATTAGGGCACTTCTTTTGACGTATCCTTGACCATTTCAACTTTTGGATCATCCTCTTCATCATCCCCGGGGTAGGTTACAACTTGTCCTCTAGACCAAGTGACAAGACTTCTTAATTCTCCACTTCTTAATTTAGCAACCCCACAAATGGGTCAAGACACATCATTTTTTGCATATATTCATCAATTAACTCATTAGTGGTGTCAAAAAAATACAAAGTATCAACAAAATCAAGAGAATAGCGCATAGCTTCAGCGAGATAATATGTCAACTTGTCATCACTAACTCATAATGTTAACTCCCTATAGTCCATGTCAATGAGAGCTTTGGATGTGTGAAAAAATGCCTCCCAAGTATCAATGAACCTCAGAACCCTCATTAACATCCAACACCACAAAGTCCACAAGAAATATGTACTTGTCAACTTTAACAAGTATATCTTTAATGATGCCCTTCGGATGTCTAACTTATCAATTGGCCAATCGAATTATCATTCGAGTGGGCCTAGGCTCTCCCAAGCCTAGCTTCTAAAAGAATGTATAAGGCATGACATTGATGCTAGCCCATAATCCGCCAATGCATTCTCTTCACCCAAGTTACCAATGTTACATGGAATGATGAAGCTACCGGGGTCCTTGTTCTTGTTCGGCATATTCTTTTGCAACACCGCCGTACATGAAGCATCTAAAATCACAGATGCACTCTCTTCCAACTTCCTCTTATTGGTCAAGAGGTCCTTGGGAACCTTTGTATAGCGAGGCTTTTGAGGCAAGGGCTCTACAAATGGGATGTTCATATACAATTGCTTGAATAGACTCAAAAACTTCATGTATTTTTGACTATTTTGGTCATTCTTCAATCTAGAAGGATAAGGAATCATTGGCTTGTAAGGTGGAGATGCCACCTCCTTCTCTTTGGCTCTTTCCTCAACTTCCACGACCTTGGGTGACTCAACTGTCGCTTTCTCATTAGGGAGCCTGCTCTCAACTTCACGACCACTTCTCAAAGTGATCGCCTTCACATGCTCTCTTGGATTGGTCTACATGTTGCTAGGAAAACTTCCTTAAGGTCTTTCCAAATGGAACTTCGCAATTTGGCCTACCTGATTCTTTAAGTTGTGTAATGATGCAGTGTGATTTATGAAGTGTATATTCAACCGACTAAAATCTAATTTCTGATAATTGAATGAATTTGCTCAAAGCTTTCTCTAAATTGGTCATCCTGTTCTCCAACCCTGAAACTCTATTCTCCATATTCGGGCTTGCTGTTGTTGTTGGAAACTTGGTGGTGGCATAGCCTTTTATTGCCTTGATTACTCCAAGAAAGGTTTTGGTGGCTCCTCTACCCCGAATTGTAGGTATTGCTACATGGATTTCCTTGACCTCTCATTGCATTGCCTACAAAATCTTCCTGTTCGACTAAAGTTGTACCACCAATAGCAATCAGTCAATCAGATGGAGCATGTCCTCCCCTACACCCGGTGTAACTCATCACTGCCGCCAATCTTGGAGAAGTTAGAGTGCCTATCTTGTTACTCAATGACTCAACCTGGCCGCCAATGATGTGATTACATCGATCTCATTAAGTCCGGCTACCTTTTTCTTATCTCATGTGTTCCATTGATAACTACTCATAGCTATCTCATAAATGAGCTATCAGGCTCCTTTGGGGTCTTGCCTCCTAAGGTACCTCCTCATACAGAATCTAGTAACTGCTTTGTGCTTGGGTTCAAACCATTGTAGAAAGTTTGGATAATCATTGATAAGTGCTTGTATGTTAAGAATGAAAAGTGTTCTTTCCATACAATGAGCATTACTTTTATCAGATTTAAGCGCTTATACATGTGTATTTGTGTTCTTTTACGCATGTAGGGTTATGAAGCTATGTGACAAGGTCCCCTTGCGTATATCCCCCAAGTGCACGGGTTTGTCGAAGTAAAAATCCCGGGTGAGCGGGTATCGAATCCACAGGGAGTAGGGAATAAAAATACTTAATTCGATTCTTAGCTATGTAAAAGATCAATGATAATGAGTGTGACAATGATTCAATTCTCAACAGTAAAAGCAACAAGTAAGAGAGCAAAAGTAAAGAAGGGGATAAGGCAATCGATAAAGATGGAGTACCCGGATAATTCTCCACCTAGGATAACTGTCTCAAGTGCAAGAACCCTCTATTATGCTTCCTAATCAATGCAATGGTGAGTCATGGACATCCTTAATTACATAGTCCCAAATCTAAGGTCGACTATGCCTAACTCTATACATGTCCCAGAGGAGAAATCGAACAATCTCAATACCTCGCACTCGCATAGAGTTGCAATGAGCTCCAGGGGTTCCAAGTGATAAATCTCTTCCTTAATATAGACCTAACCCCTGGGTCCAGGTGGAAGGTCCCTAACCACAATTAGGCCCTAGATACTAAGATCATCTCAATGTTTCACTCCGTTGCACGCGCAACTAAGCCCCAGCGGAAGTTCATCCCTTAGACCATTCACTCTATTATAGCCGCAAAGAACTCGAGGAACGGAGGTAGAACCTATCACGCCGGAGGGGAAAGGGGACGCTCCTGTATTTCTCGACTCACCCTCTCAACCCTCTCCAACCTAGCTTTGTCTAACGCTCGTGGTGTGTCACTCACTCACAAGGTTACCAACAATAACTCTCAACCTTAGTGTCACTCAAGGGGAAATGTTCATACAATCAAGCATTCAAGGTTGGAACTCACAATAAACAATAATTTATTGAAAGCATAATAAAGAGGTTCAAAGAAACAAATACATCCTAGGGTTTACAATACCGGAATACCCACTAGTGGTTTAGCTCTCCATGAAGCTAAGTACAATCAAAGAAATAGAATGTAAAAGCAATGAATCCATAAAGAAACCCCCTCAATAGTCGTGTCAATGGTCTTGTGGAAAGTCCTCTACTCGTCGTCCAAGGATTCCCTCGTCCGGTATAGGATACGCCTCGATGGAAGCTCCCCTACCAACCTTCTTCCTAAGGAATGACGATGTCGGAGCCATAGAACCACTCCAAAATCTTGGCCAATATCCCTCGAAACCCTAGCCGAAGCCCTCTCTCAAGTTGGGGAAAAGATGGAGAAAAAAATCCTCTAATCGGGCTGATTCGGCTTTTAAATACGGCTGGAATCGGGCGACTACACGGGCGTGGATGCTTCACGCACTCGTGGGGAATTTCCACACGGGCGTGGATAATTTCCACATGCCCGTGTGGATCCTCTGAACTCCTGTTTTCTTGGCCGACTGTGAACAATGCTGCTATAGTACTTTCTACCATGTTGCTACAGTGCTCTGCTACAGTATCCGGCTTGAATGACTTTCCGAATCCAAACTTTCATTGGAGTAACATAAACAGGCACACGTTCACGTCGTGGATCATTTGCATCTTCAATGATAGCAACGTTGGTGAAGCTCTTGTTCTAAGTGCATAAGTCAGAATGCCCGAGTGTGACTGCCTTTGTGCCCCTCCAAATGGATGTGCCAACTCGAATATGAGGAGGTTGGCACACACTCTAGCACCTCACATTGACCTATGTCTTCGCGTTTGAACCTTAGCAAGATTTCCTCCAAAATCGGTGCATTGTAATCCACATTGGCTTCTTTCTTTCATACGTGGCCTCACAACCCTACCTGCATAAAAGTAACATAAAAACACATATATTAGTGTAAAAACCTGAGAAAAGTAATGCTCAACATAAGGAATGAACGCTTCGCATCCATATCGCACAAGCACTTATCAAACTCCCCCACACTTAAGCTTTTGCTTGTCCTCAAGCAAAAATTAAAATGTTATGTGCATCAATGAAGAAAATATTGGAAGTGCTTGGCCTTAGGTTCACCAAAGTATACAAAGATAGCATTCTACAAGTGAGGGAAATTTCAACATTAAATGTGAAAAATCGAAACTCTAGATAAAAACTTATTTAATGCAAGGTATACTCCTAAAAGCTCTAAGTATAAGGGACTTATTTAACTACACAAGTGACAACAATTTCAAATATGGTAGTAGCTTCACACATCCTCTAAGTTAGCCCTTTCCAAAGCGGCCGCTAAAGTGGCTTTCACACTTTCGAGGTGGTAGCTCTTTCTACTGGAGTGGTAGCTTTCACTCATCCTATGAGATAGCTCTTTCTCTCATTAGGGCATAGCTAGTATCCGACTTATGAGAGTAGCTTCATACTTCATAGGTGGTAGCTCTTTCCACCCAACAAGCACAAATAAACAATAAAAATATTTTGTTCTTTCTTTTTCCATTTTTTTTTTTTAGAATTTAACACAAGAAACAACTATAACTAGTTCCTTTAACATTGAACTTGAGTTTCCAACAGAATTTAAAAAGTGAGTAGTGCACTAAGTGTAAATCGGGCAAAAATTCCTAGAAATTCAAGCAAGAACTAGAGCATGAAAACATTCAATGTTAGAAATTCTCCTAAACTCAAGAATATAATCCTTGCAACTAAGGTGAACCGCCATTGGCTATGTGGGCATATAACAATCAAGAACAATAGAAAAGATGTGTGCACTATGAAACTCCCCCCCACACTTAAGTTGTACATTTTCCTCAATGTACACATGCATGCTCACTCAAAATGTATATCATTCAAAAGCAAATGTGGGAGAAACAATCAAAACAATACTCCCCTGACTCCTAGTGTTGCGTTTGATGAAGCTAATTCCATGGGAGTAGTGTCCCGACGGGTTGTGAAGCTCACACGGGCAAGTGCCAAAGCACCTTGGTCGTGCCCATGACAAAGTCTCAATTGCCAAGAAGACAAGACCATCTGCACGCATACACGAGGGAGTTCAGTGAAGCTCAATAAAACAAAAACAACTCGAGTATACAAAAGATAGAGCAATGATTACAACTCGAGACAACAAAATGAAAAAAAACTCAGAAGGAAAATCCTTTCTGAGTATACAAATCCAAAATAAAATGCAGAAAATAAAATGCGAAAAATAAGAACAAGAAGGTAAAGACACCTAAAGTGTCGGTGTTAATAGCTAGTACATCTATTTCCGCTGCTGGTGAAGATGACGCTGGTGCTGCTAAATAAATGAAGATTGGCAAAGAAAAGAGAAATAGAAGCTTACCGACAAAATGAGAATGAAAGACTAGAAATCGGCCGGAAAACTCAATTAACAACCCTCTAAAATGACGGTCAGAGGTCAGGAGAGAGCAAGGATGTGTTCTCAAAACATTTGAGGGTCAAAAGATGAAGAAACCCGAAAAGATTTTAAAGAAAAACCTGCGGTTCTAGCATTTCTGTACATCTACACGGGCGTGTGGAAACTACCCACGCTCGTGTGCCCGACCCACAGGGGCAGACGCACGCCCCTGTGGACTCTCCATGCAACTGAGAAAGGTCTCTAAGACCCACGCCCATGCGAAAATTCCACACGGGCGTGGATATTCACAGGCCCAACTCACAGGGGCAAACACACGCCCCTGTGTCTTCTCGGGATGGAGAGATCCTATGCAGAGATTCGCACGGGTGTGCGAAAATTACCCACGCCCGTGTATGGTTCACAAGGTCACCCACATGGGCGAGTCCACGCCCCTGTGTGCTCTCGGGATAAACCGTCCAACTCTGCAGGAATTCACACTCCTGTGCAGAAATTACCCACGGGCGTGTGACAGTCTCATGGTCGTTCACAGGGGCAGCCGCACGCCCCTGTGCCTTCTCTGGATGAGCTCGTAGTGTAAATCCATGGGTGTGTAGATATTCCACACGCCTGTGTGTTTTCTCTGGATGCCTTAGAAAATTCTGCAGGCTCTACAAAAATTTTTTTAACATGTTTACACACTCAGAGTCTACCATAATATGTAAGTTTTACCAGTGAAAAACATGAGAAATAGCTCAAACGATCAAAACTTCACCAAAACACATGAAAGCACAAGATAACACCAACGGTTCACAAGAAGAGCATAGCAATGGCATATAAGAATCAAAACACCAATACTCAAGATCTTATTCATGCAAACACTAAACTAAAAAAACTAGGAAAAATAGATAATTGCTTGGGTTTGCCTCCCAAGAAGCGCTTGTTTTACGTCACTAAGCTTGATGTACCTCTTCTTTACCTTACGGAGGCTTGAAAAGAGTATGTTCCTCCCACCTAGACATTGTATAGCTACTTCCCTTAAACCAAAAATTTGCTTGCCGGGGTGGAATATTTATTGGAGATTCCAACCATTTTACCTTTTGGCCTCAAAGGAAACAATTTGGGTTGGGGAATTGTCCAAGCTTAGCATAGGTGGGTCATTGGATGGTTTCAATCTCCTACCCACATCTTCTCCCAAACCCAAAAATCTCTTTCTTGCAATTTATGAATTGATCAATCCCAAAGAGTAGTGCTTGTTCCATTACCTTACGATTTACTTCTTCTTGTGTATTTTTCAACATGAAAGGAACATGACACTAGCAAATCCCTTTGAAAAATTTTTCTAGCTCACAAGCACACTCTTCATTCACACTGTCCAAAAATCTCAAAATGGTATTCAGCACCTCCCTTTTTAATTTTTCTACACCAATGTACTCAATTTGCCCAACTTCTTCATTGTCGTTCACTACCACATCATCTCTACAAGGAACTTGAATTGCTTGCTCAAATGCTTGTTGTTCCTTGGAGAGTGTGTCAAGTATCCCTCCTAATTGATGCTCAAAGTTTTTAAAGGAGGCTTCATGACATCTTAGTGTGGTCTCCATATTTTGGACGCAGACATCGGATGCTTCAAAGAAGTTAGCTACTACTCTTTGTAACAGAAATGCATCCTCTTCGAGTATCTCACCCATTTGACATTCCTCTTGAGGTGCCTCCCAATGTTGTTCACCAATATCCCATAATACGTTTGGGTAGCCCACTTCAATTGGATGATATGCGTTGTAACATGGAATGTTTTGTTGTCGTGAAGTAACAATTCTATCAACTTTTTTATTGAGAGCTTCGACCTGCAAATATAGAGGGACGACTGGGTCAATCATCATTTAAAATCCTTGCAAGAAAAAGTAGAACATGACAAAAGAAAACAAATGAGAATGATGGAAGAATAAGAAAGTGTGAAATAATTTTTTTTTTTTTAGAACAAATCAGAACGGTGATAGAGAAGAGATTTGAAAAAGAATGAAGGGTAAATAGCTAAGAAAACAAAGTTCAAAGTATCTCTAAATGCCTACTCCCCAGCAACGGCGCCAAAAACTTGACAAGGTCCCCTTGCGTATATCCCGCAAGTGCACGGGTTTGTCGAAGTAATAATCCCGGGTGAGCGGGTATCGAATCCACAGGGAGTAGGGAATAAAAATACTTAATTTGATTCTTAGCTATGTAAAAGATCAATGATAATGAGTGTGACAATGATTCAATTCTCAACAGTAAAAGCAACAAGTAAGAGAACAAAAGTAAAGAAGGGGGTTAGGCAATCGATAAAGATGGGGTACCCGGATAATGCTCCACCTAGAATAATTGTCTCAAGTGCAAGAACCCTCTATTATGCTTCCTAATCAATGCAATGGTGAGTTGTGAACATCATTAATTACATAGCCCCAAATCTAAGGTCGACTATGCCTAATTTTATACATGTCCAGGAGGAGAAATCGAACAATCTCAACACCTCGCACTCGCATAGAGTTGCAATGAGCTCCAGGGATTCCAAGTGATAAATCTCTTCCTTAATATAGACCTAACCCTTTGGTCCAGGTGGAACATCCCTAACCATAATTGAGCCCTAGATACTAAGATCATCTCAACGCTTCACTCTGTTGCACGCGCAACTAAGCCCCAGCAGAAGTTCATCCCTTAGACCATTCACTCTATTATAGCCACAAAGAACTCGAGGAACGGAGGTAGAATCTATCACGCCAGAGGGGAAAGGGGACGCTCTTGTACCTCTCGACTCACCTCTCAACCCTCTCAAACCTAGCTTTGTCTAACGCTCTTGGTGTGTCACTCACTCAGAAGGTTACCAACAAGAACTCTAAACCTTAGTGTCACTCTAGGGGAAATATTCATACAATCAAGCATTCAATGTTGGGACTCACAATAAACATCAATTTATTGAAAGCATAATAAAGAGGTTCAAAAGAAACAAATACATCCTAGGGTTCACAATACCGAATACCCACTAGGGGTTTAGCTCGCATAGAGCTAAGTACAATTAAAGAAATAGAATATAAAAAGCAATGAATCCATAAAAGAACCCCCTCGATAGTCGGGTAGTCGATGGTCTTATGGAAAGTCCTCTACTAGTCGTCCAAGGATTCCCTCGTCCGGTATAGGATACGCCTCGACTCGGAAGCTCCCCCTACCAACCTTCTTCCTAAGGATCGACGATGTCGAGCCATAGAACCTCTCCAAAACCTTGGCCAATACCCTTGAAACCCTAGCTGAAGCCCTCTCTCAAGTTGGGGAAAAGATGGAGAAAAGAATCCTCAAATCGGGGCTGATACGGCTTTTAAATAGGGCTAGAATCGGGCGACTACACGGGCTGGATGCTTCACGCCTGCGAGAATTTCCACACGGGCGTGGATAATTTCCACACACCCGTGTGGGTTCTCTGAACTTCTGTTTTCTCCGCCGGCTATGAACAATACTGCTGCAGTACTTTCTACCGTGACAGTACCGTCCTGAATAGCTTCCCGAATCCATACTTTCTTCAATGATAGGCACGTTGGTGAAGCTCTTGTTCTAAGTGTATAAGTCGAGATGCCCTGAGTGTGACCGCCTCTGCGCTCTCCAAATGGATGTGCCAAACTCAAATACGAGGAGGTTGGCACACACTCTAGCATCTCACATCGACCTATGTCTTCGCGTTTGAACCTTAGCAAGATTTCCTCCAAAATCAGTGCATTGTAATCCACATTGGCTTCTTTCCTTCATACTTGGCCTCACAACCCTACCTACACGAAAGTAACATAAAAACACACATATTAGTGTAAAAACCTAAGAAAAGTAATGCTCAACATAAGCAATGAATGCTTCGCATCCATATCGCACAAGCACTTATCAAAAGTGGCGGGCATCTATGAGATCTATGCGGTTACATCGTTGGCGGCCCAAGTGGAGGCATTGAGTAAGAAGTTAGACACCCTAACTTCTCTGAGATTGGCAGCCGTAACGAGTTGCGATGGATGTGGAGGGGGACATACCCCATCTGATTGCCTGATAGCCGTTGGTGGTACACCCTCCGTTGAACAAGTTGACTATGTGGGTAATGCAATGAGAAACCAAGGTAATACTTATAGTAATAACTACAATTCGGGTTAGAGGAACCACCCTAATTTCTTATGGAACAACCAAGGGTAACGAAAGTCTACTTTACCATCGAGTTTTTAATAACAACAAGCCCTGATAAGTGTTTGTGTCTTGACACGTCCGAATATGCGTGTAAATTGCGAGTGCACGGGTGTCGAAGTAATAAAATACCCTGTGAGTCGGGTAGTCGAATCTACAGGAAACAGGGCTACAAGTACTAGCTTCTTCTCTACTTTCTAGCCTAATGATAAATGGAAAGGTGTGGTGATCTAATATGTGAAGAAATGAATACCGGAGAAGAATATGCAAGGGTGAAATGGAGGGAGATCTCAATCAGTAAAAGTGGGGTATTCGGGCAATGCTCCACCTAGAATTTAGGTATTAGGTACCGAATGAGCAAAGTGTTTCTATGATGAGTAAGTTAAGTCATGGAAAGCTAAATATAATCGGATCCGGCCTCCCGATCACCGATACTAGTCCCATACGATGTCCCGGTGGAGAAATCGCTCAATCTCAACAACTCACACCACATATGACCACAAAGCACTCTAGGGATTCCAAGAGGAGTATCTGATTCCTAAAGATTGATCCAACCATAATTCCGAGCAAGGATCCTAACTCCCTACAAGGTCCCGAGGAGAAATCTCCTCAATCTCACGCCTCACACCAAATATGGTTGCATTGAACTTAGGGAACGGAGATAGAATACACTAATCGGAGGGGAAAGGGGATGCTCACTATCTCATGACTCGCCCTCTCAACCCCCTTCAATCTTGAGATTCTAACCCTAATGGAGACCTCTCTCTCACAAAGGTAACAAATCATGCAAACCAAATAGCCAAAAGATCAATAAGGCAAGCAAGCATTAGACAATCAAGATTAAAACTTAATCAAACTCGGATTAAATAGAAACACTAAGCCAATCCACAAAAGATGAGAATCCTAGGGTTCACATGGCCAAATACCCTCTATGGTTTTAGCTCTCCATGGAGCAACATACAAAACACACCATCAAAGAATGAAAGTACATTAAAACCATAGAAATAAACACCCTATATATGAGCTCGATGGCCTTGATTGAGAGCTTTGAAATCTTGAAGGACCCACTCGAAGCTAGGTTCACCGGTGGCTTCCTTGATGCTATGACGGAGGAGGAATCGATCAAAGTTGGTGATGAAGCGCCTCCCAAAGCCATGAAGACCTCCTCCTCCAAACCCCTAGCCGCCTCACCCTCAAGAGCCGCACTAAAAGATGAGAAAGAATAGGAGCAAAAACGGCTATTTATAGGCCTTAGACCGCGTCGATCGCGTGCCCCCACGCAGCGCCGTGTGGATTTTCCCACGACGTACGTGGAGCTGAGGCATTTTCACGCGGCGTGAACAATAATTTTGCTACGATGCTTGCTCACGGTGAAATTGCTGCAGTGCTTTTCACAAAACGCGGTCCAAGCACTCTTCTGTTGAGGCCACATATCCGGGCACATGTCAATGTGGTAGGCTATAAAACTTTTCTTCATCGATGTATCTTTGAGAGGTCTTGCAATCTTCACAAAGAGAAGGAATATTAAGATGTGGCTGCCTTTGTGCCCTTCCAAATAGTGAATTGACTTGAATCTTCTTGGAAGTTGGCACACATCTCCACGCTTTATGAACTCCTCATGTGTCTTGGTCCTTGAATTGAACAAGAACTCCCAACATTGTATCTTTATAGCCTATCTTTTGCTTCCTTTTTACTCTTCAAGGCATTCACAACCTATCGATAAAAAGAACACCAAATACACAATATGAGACATAAACCATAGTAAAAATGATGCTCAAGCACTTATCATGTGTTAATAATGAAAAGTGTACTTTTTCTTACAATAAGCATTACTTTTTATCGGGTTTTGAAGCACTAATACATGTGTATTTGTGTTCTTTTTACACATGTAGGATTATGAAGCTATGTTTTAAGAAAAGAAGCCAAAAGTATATCATGTATGCACTATTTGATGGAATCTTGGAAGCAACAAGCAGGGAAGACACAAGTGGGGCTCTAAGATACGTGAATGTGTGCCAACCTCCATATATTCAAGACATTACAATGAGTTCGATGGTCATGAAGAGAGCAACAAACCTTCACTAATGAACACGTTTATTGAAGAATTGATGCAATTTACGGCATAAACATGTGCTAGCTTTATGTCGCCTGCGATGAAAAGTGGATCAGGGGCTGCTTTTTTGTCGGTCATGTGGGGTACTTATAGCAAGTCACTTGAGAATTCTTTAGTAGTAGTTACTCTTCATGATGAGGCCAAAGAAATTGAAATTTCGAGAGAATCCACACGGCCATGTGGATGCCCGATTCCAGCCTATTTAAAGCCATTTTTCAGCCCGATTTTAACATCTTTTTTCTCATCTTTCCATCTTTTTGAAAGCTACGGCTAGGGGTCCTATAGATGTTACGGCAAGGCTTTTAGAGTGGTTCTCGCCCGACACTTTTGATTCTGGAAGATAGTTATTGAGCTTTGTAAATAGGCACCGATTGCAGGTGTCTGCCTAAACTGACAAGGGGACCTATGAAGAGAAGCAAGGTCACTTCACAAGACCCAGCGACATGAATACCGAGGGGTTTTCCTATGGATTACTTGTTTTTACTTTCAAATTTCATTGTTGATTGTATTGCGGTCCATGAGGCTAAACCCCTAGTCGGTGCTCGACATGTATAAACCCTGGGGATGTTATTGTTTTCAGTACGACCTGCTTATTATCGCTTTCCTTATGGCCGATCCACACTTGCTTATATCCCTGAAGTGCGGGCTTGTCGAAGTAATAATCCCGGAGTGGGCGGGGTCAAATCACCAGGAGTAGGGAGTGAAAAGCCACTCAATTTGGTTCTTCAGCTATGTGGACTATCAATAGTGAGTAAGTGTAGAGGTAGGTTCAGTCTGAACAAGCTAAAACAACAGAGTGAAAGAGGCAAAAGTAAGCAGAGGGTAGGAGGCGGCCGATAAAGAATGCGAGTTACTCGAATGATGACTTCACCCTAGGATGAGTAAACTGCAAGTGCAAGAACTTCTCTATTATGATTTCCCTAATTAATGACAGTAGTGAGTGGGTGGACATCGCCCATTGCAATCACACACATACACATGATCTAAAATTCGACTATGCCTAACTACATGCCATGTCCGCGAGAAATCGAGACAATCTCAACCCCTCGCACTTGCATAAGGTTGCAGCCCATGGGCCTCTAGGGATTCAAAGAGTGGTAAATCTCTTCCTAAATATAGACCTACCCCTTTGTGGTCGGATGGAAGGTCTAACCACAATTAAGCCCTCAATACTGAGATCCTCGCAGCAGCTTCACTCAAACACCACGCAGCGCAGCTGGGCAGCGGAGGTTCATCCCTTAGACGAACCGCTCCATTATGGCGCGATGAACTCTCGAGGCGCGGGAGGTGGGGTCTATCGCGTCGGAGGAAGGGCTGACAGTGCCTCTCGGGCTCACCCTCTCAGCCCTCTCCAACGACTGGCTGCAGCCATAGCGCTGGTGGTGTATCGAGTCGCTCAGCAGGTTTGCCAACAGAACTCTCAACCTAGTGTCACTCTGGGGAAATCGTTCCTTCCACAATCAAGCATTCAAGTTTGGAACTCCACAATAAACATCAAGTTTATTGAAAGCATAATAAAAGAGTTCAGTAAAATAAGCATGCATCCTGGGGTTCGCAATCATCCAAGTACCCACGATTGATTTGCACGTAAGTCTGCGGAGTAGCGTAGTAATACCTTGAGCAGCGAGGATCGTATTCCCGCAGGTTGAGGGCTCCTATTACTCCTCCATCACTCACTTTCTAACCTTACAATTTCAAGCATGGTATGCTAATCTAATACAAAGCGGAGATTGTGAGATAAAACACAAAGTGTAACAACTCCAAGTCAGACCCAGAGAAATCCCAAAACAATGATGATAAGAATATGCCTATGGATGAGGATTCCCAAGAGGGGGTCATCAGATATAAGGATGCATGAAAATACATCGGGTGTTTAGTCGGACCTCAACAATAGTTCAACTAATACTCGGCGGCTAAACCTAATCCCATACAAATGATGACAAGGATCTCATAATCACATTTACTACGATTGCATTGAGTGAATGGAACCATCGACAAGGACATGTAACCTAAGTTGTACTCTCGCGGTTCGGAGGGCTACCTGCCCAATTTCATGTTGGTCAAAGCAAATGCCCTAGTAGCTCATTAGCAGTCTAGTATTACACGCGAGTGGGTCATCTGCATGTACAACTCAAACAAGAACTAGAGTTTCTCCTATAATAGTTCTGAGCATGAAACACAAATAGCCCAAATCATAAATCACAATGCATATCAAAATATAAATGTAGCATCAAAATACAAAGGTGAATTCCACCAAGGTTACTACATCCAACCTTACAGGGGATCTGGTATTGCATCATACAATAAGTATCTCAAACACAACAAAAGCAAGAAATAAATGCATAAATAACCTCCCTAGTCCGAATGATGAAGAGAGAATGCCCGGCGAATAGGTGCTTCTTCTGGCCCCTAGAATGCCGAATGCTTTCTCCCTGCGCTTTGATGATGAGGAACTTGCTAAGTTCAAGCTCTTGAAAGTCTTCCCAACTAAATAAACTCCTCCCAAGGCCCCAGTGTCTTGTTTCTCTTCTTCCTCCAGAGTGATGGCTGCCAAAGAGCAACTTCAAAAGTCTGCCCTAGAGTCTCGAAATCCGACCAAAAAGTCCCCCATCTTTCTCAAAAAATCCTCTATACCACTCGTAATACTTTTATGATGGCCTCCATCCCGAAACATACCACTCCCTATGGCGCCCATCATGGAGCAATACTGTCGAAGAAAGAAA
>NW_024088615.1:0-14597 GCF_009730915.1 Dioscorea cayenensis subsp. rotundata | reverse complement strand
GGGGCAAAAGTTTTACAAGTTGCTTGAAGTTGTGAATGACAAACTTTATGAGGGATCGCGAATATTCTAGATTTTACTTTGCATTTGACTTTCCATCCAAGTGCATGCAGATGACTCCAAAGGCTCACCACTTGACGAATTTTTAAAAGAATTTTTTCCTACAACGGCTATTCTCGAAAGTAGTCATGGAATCAAGAAAGTCAATAAGGATTTGGGTCTTGGGTATGAAAAATCGGCAGTTGTTCCAAATGACTGCATGTTATATTAAGTATAATGAAGACTGGCAACTTGTCATGTGTGTGGTCGCTTCTCCCCTGGTGTCCACCGACCGATCAATGTTTGAATGATGATAACGGCGGTTCGCGTTTAATTTCAGCGGAAGGTTTTATGGTACTTCCTTTAATACCACGACTTCAGATTTTCATGTCAAGTAAGACTTCTGCTGATATGATCTGGCAAGTAATGGTTGACCAATGATGGATGCTAATACACTTCGCTAATGTCGAGGCATGGAAATCATTTGATGAAAGATATCCGACTTCGCTCGATCCTAGAAATGTTAGGGCTTTATTCCTTCTTTGAGGGTTTAACTCAACTAAATTATTAAGTACTTCGTACAACACTTGGCCAGTGGTGTTGATTCCCTATAACTTGCCACCGACTTGATGAAACATGATCTTCCTTTTGTCAATGATTATTCCTAGGGACAAAGGTCCTGGAAACAATATTGACATCTAGCCTACAACCCCTATTAAAGAGTTAGCCAATTATGGGTTGGTGTGTGGAGATGTACGATGCATCTGTAAGAGAAATTTCTTACCATGTGGGCTGGCCTTATTATGGACTATTAATGATTTCTGTTTACTAAATTTATTGTTGAAGTACCAAAGGAAAATATGCTTGTACTTGTTGCGGTTAACTAATGGCCAGAAGTTTTGTTATATGATGGTCGGTGGTGGGGTGGAAATATAATCATCTACAGATCTCAGAAAACATCTATTTGATGGTAATGTAGAGTTGTGCGGAGCTCCTTCTGGGCCAAATTCATGGAACTCATATTTTATTAATGTTGAAAAAGTTAGAATTTTCTATGGAAAGCAAGCCAAAACAAAGTGAAAAAGTGAAGACCAAACAAAACCAAGAAAAGACCACGACAAGTCCAATATTGACCTAGACACTCGATGATGATGAAGTAAGGAGAGAACCAAATGAAGCGCAAATTGTGACTCAAGAGAAGCAAGTTTTTTATTTCACCATCAAAAGACAACCACCGCGCCATAACTTGAATGTGATGCACCATTGAGAAAACAAGTCTCAGAAAATACGTTGGGACAATTCCTTAATGTCGATGGAAATCAAAAATAATCTAAAATTCAGACTCTGATTTGCTGACATAACTACGAGATCTCATCCCCAGTATTTTCCCAATGGCAAAAATAAGACTACCAATTCTTTTCTCATGACAAAGAAAGAAAAGACCTATTTTATCAAGTAAGCAAGACTATCCAAGTCCCAGATGCCACTTCTAAATATATCAAAATGTAAACTCAAGGAACGAAACACTTTAAAATCGCATGATTACTCACACCTTATGATGATTTGCTTCCAATCAACGAGGCCATCCATGTCAAAGCAAAGACTTGCCACATTGCAGTTTGCTATGCCCTAAAACAGAAGTCTAGGTAAAGATTCGAAATCAATATCGAAACAAATAAAAGCTCAGCACGAAAAAGATATTCACCTCTCATTCTTCAACGAATGGTGCACTTGATTGTTTCACCATTGAGGTCAAAATTGGTGGACTCGTACTATCAATGGATGTATCCAATCAGAGGTATTATTTCAAACATCAATTTATTACAATGTCTTATCAGAAAACATCTATATAACAATTACAACAATTTTCATAGGTTTTTAAGCCAAACAAATCTAAAAAAGAATAAAATGATATCTATGATCTAATTAAAGGATTTTAAGCATAGGAATGTGTAAACTTTGTTCTAGAATACTTGGCTTGATGTTGAAACAACATTTGATAGACCGAGAAATAAAACCAAGTGCATCATGTTTCAAAACTCATACTATTTGAAATTGGTGGAGAAATCAATAGGAAACTTGAAAATACCAGTTGTTGGAATGAAGACTACAAGCCACACATCATGTCGTTATTTCACCATAAGCTATTGAACTTCAAATGTAAGTTAAACACTTCACCTTCTTATTTGCAAATTTTTAACATTTTATAACTACTGTAGTGAGTATAGAAACATCTGAAAGATCAAACAAGAGTTCAAATGCTCAAATGCTCTTATAATAATAGGAAATTACTGAAACTTTCATGAATGCTTGAAACGGTAAGCAAACAAGAAAATGTATAACTTGAACACATCATTAGTATTTTTATAATTATATTCACAAATTGTATATATCTCTCATGGAAATGTAAGTCTAAGAAATAAATTTTACCCAAGCCCCAAATAAATTGTTAAGATATAAAAGCCTCTCTACTTAATTGATTTCTCGATTCCATACCAAACCTTATAAAGATTTTGAAGTAACTAAAAAATTTACCTTTGTTACCTTCAACACAGTTACGCTGCAAGGGATGTTAATCCATTGGAAAGCAATGTTGACTACTATGAAAGTGCTAAATGACATAATTGAGTTAGACTACTTCAACAAGTTCAAGGTTGTAAGTTATTTCGCGTGATTGGGCTGATGTGGAATAACAGTAGGGGGCTCAAGAAAGATAGCTGTGGTGGATTTGCGCATACGGTCAACTCTCCTTTCGCATGACCCACACCGCAACCATAGGGTCCTCAATGAACCTTTGCGTTTTACATCACAAGTGAAGCAAGTTTTCATTCCTAAGATCCCAAAGAACGCTGGTCGGTTGTGATAATGAATCAACCAAGAGCAGGTATGTATGACATGGGTGATGCAGCCAGAGTGATGGACCCTCACAGAGGATGTGTTTCCCTTTCTCCCGCGAGATATCTTCACGATAATGTGATGACGGTCAATGGGCCCAAGTGGATGCTGACTTTGAGGACATTTGCATGAGTTTTGGACATACTTTCAGCAGATATTACACCACTCACGATGACTTTTACTTGATCTTTCTAAGGTGTTTCACATCTTGTTAGGCAGCAGATGTCTTATGCATGCCGAGTTTTCATATCAGTAATGCTTTTCCTTAAAATATTAGCGTAGTGTTGTTTCATAATTTTAGTTTCCACAGTTGCAGCCTCCTTATAATTGCTAATACATAGCAAAGATATCTTCTTCTTTAATGTTGCAGGCTGTTGCACGTTACGAACGACCAGCTTTAACTAAAGGTTATTTGTTTCCTGCAGATAAGAAGCCCGCACGTTTGCATGTATGTATTTGCTAAATTAGATAGGGCTTTGTTTATGTATAGATTTTCTATGATGTTTTAAATCTGGTATAGCATTAGTTTACTTTATGGTTCTCAAATCATTGGTGTGACATGCCAGTTTTCATACTTGAGTTGGTTCTAGTGAGGAATGACAAACTCCTGATTGGTACAAGGATCATCGTATCGAGGTATGTATAGTTGCCAAAATTTTCACTTTCTTGTTTATATTATGATATGGTAATATGACGTTGAATTCAATTTGTTCTAGCCGTTGTTGCTTTATTTTACTCTAGCATTAATTAATCTTTTCACGAAATAAACTTGGAAAGAATTTATAATGATTTGTTATTAACTCTTTGCCCTGCCATGGTGATGTATGTTGTTTATGTATTTGATAAGAGTTCAAATGTTTTTGGGACCTGAAGAATTTTTTTTTTTTGTAAGTAATTGGTTTTGGTAATGACAAAGATTATTGTGGGATCTAGTTTCGAAATGGAATCCTGCTGATGATCCATTTTTGATGTTAAATCAGTGAATCTTAAATCATTTAATGTTAATATGGACATTGTCAACTTGGTTTTGTATTTATGATTATAAGATCTTACTTGTTATGCTCTGATTGTTGTTTAGTAGATATGTTTTTTTTTTAATTTTAATAATTGTGTTTGCTGATCCATCAGTTCTAGTTGAGCTTGTGTTTGTGGGAAGTATCTCAACCTTTCATTTGCATGCTTATGTTTGTGTATGTTTGTGTGACATTCTTGTTCATTCCTATATGAATATATTCAGTGGCGGAGCCAGAAATTACAGGGAGGGGGGGCGAGTTGCAAATTTAAAAAAAAAATTCAAAAAAATTATAAATCAAAAATTCAAATAATACATTAAGAAAATTATTTTAAAACACAAAACAAAAATACCACTAATTACTGCGAGGAGGAAGTTGAATCCTTCGATTTTGCATGTTTTGAAAACATTGCAATATTATGTCTTCATCAATTTTAGCAAACATTTCTCGCTCAATATAGCAAAACTATCATATTGTTCAACCATTCATCGCCTATTTTTGTTTCGTAAATCTGTTTTGATGATATATTCATTCATCGAGAATGCTCTTTCAATATTCGTTTGTTACCGCGTAAGATCAATGCCAATTCGATAAGGCGATAAAACCAATGGAAAAGTCAAATGTTTATCAAATCGAACCATTTTCATGACCAAGACTTGTTAGATCATGACAATTTGAAAAATCAGAATTTCTTCTCACATCAT
Organism: Dioscorea cayenensis subsp. rotundata; assembly: GCF_009730915.1. NCBI lineage: Eukaryota > Viridiplantae > Streptophyta > Magnoliopsida > Dioscoreales > Dioscoreaceae > Dioscorea > Dioscorea cayenensis. The sequence goes on along the minus strand of NW_024088615.1, from coordinate 9,949 downwards.
GAATATATATGAGAAGTTGCTCTCTTTCAAGATAAGATGATCGGGATGTGGAGGAAATCATCGAGTAAATTTGAGCAAGTCGAACAAGCATACCATGATCAAATCACGGAAAAAGAGTTTCTTGGATCAAGACAAGCAATACATCTTAATAACTACGTCAGAAGTTTCACTAAATCGAGTTATTCATCTCAGGTAGTAAGTAAATCAATCACGGCAATAAAGATCTCCGCATGATAATAGATGGTACAAAGTAACCAATTGCCCTCACGCTCTCGAAAGCGACTCGAGCGATATACTATCTTCCATATTTGCATCAAAGCCCGGCGCATTTGCAACACGAGCTCTTGACTTCTTCTAAAAATATACCCCATCCATTTTCTCTCAGAGTCTTGCATAAGTTCTTTGATAGTTACTATCAACCCCATTGCATTAACAATGTTTTGATCTTTCTGCTGCAAGGCGTTTGAGCAAGTCATTAGTTAATCCCAATACTGATCAGCCGGATGCAAGATAAATATAAATTCAAAACTCTCCATCCTTTGTATCAAACCCGATGCTATGCCTCTTTTGTTTGCAACATTCCCATCATTACACACATTCTCTAACACCTCTAATGACTCCCATATAGTAATAGCACGGATTAAAGTTGTATAATGTGGCGAGATATCACTGAGTCTTGCAAGATTGAGTCTCTTGATGTTTGCCCCCTTTCACGAAAAGATTTCACCTTTCTCCAATTTTCTCCACAATCTTATCATGTTGTTTACGTGAAAGCAACACATCTCTCCTTTTTGCAAGAAGCCCCACAATGTTCACAGTCATAGTGACATAAATGATCACTAATAGCCAAAATGCCTTTAGCGAAAGCGACAACTGAAGCTGCAATTGGTGGGCAAAGCAATGAACATAAAAAGGCAAATGGAGTTTTCATTCAAAATGTAATGTCTTCAACCCAATTAAAATGGCCCTTTCATATTAGAAGCTCCATCATACCCCTGCCCTCTCAATCTAGAAATAGATAAACCATAACGGGCAAACAATCCATCCAAAGCTGTCTTTAATGAAGAGGCTGAAGTATCGGCAACATGTTCAACAGCAAGAAATCTTTCAATTACTTGGCTTGCTTGTTCACAAACCTCATCAATCATGATCCCATTTGCTCTTTTTATTGATTTGTCATGAGACTCATCAAGAAGTATAGAGAAATGACTATCTCAATCTCATCAATAATGACCGTGGTGGTCTCTCGCGACAAGCCCTCTACTAACTCTTTTCGTATTTGTGGAGAAGTCATTTGATTATTTCGAGAGCATTTTCATTAATCACCGACCAACACTTTCAACCACGTCCCATACCAATTCAGACATCTCAGAAAGTTACCCTATTTGTGGTATGAAGATTCATCATGTCCACAAAAGGCAAGACCTTGCAGGAGAAATCTAACAACAGTAAGCAACGGTGACCACGAGCTCTATATGCAATCTCCATCTCTCATGTGAGAGAAGAGAATGATAAGCACTTTTGCCTCGATTTTTGAAATCCTCACAATGTCGCCTTGCATTGTTGTGATGCTATTAACTCCTCCAACATGCTCTGGCGTGAAAACTTCCATGGCCTTCTTCCAGTGACAAACGCATGCTGAAGGCATCAATCCCAAGTTTCTATCTCGAGTTGCCCAAAGATAATGAATAGAAACAATAAGTTTACATCTTTCTCCACACTTATATTCAAACAAATCAAATTTACGAAACTACACTATACCAAAGCTTCTTAAATCTTTCCTTTGGTTGTTTTCTAGGAAAATTGTGGCAGCAGTTGACATGGACGTTAACAAAAATCTCTGCACTTTGAGTCTCTCCTTTGATATCCTCGGCGTCATACCTGGCACAATTGGTTTTGAAGCCCGGGTCGCGCGAGCACATCACTCGGATCAAACTCAACACGGCCTTTTCTTTTGCGAGCAGTGCTTGCATCGAGGCGTTGACCTCATTGCACTTCGATGCTTTTTGGTATAGAGTTTAAAACCCTCCTCCATATCTATGAAATTGACCAAATGAAATATATGAAATGAATTGAACTAAATCATAAATTCATAAATTGTTCAATCAAAACAGTGTGTAACACACTAAATTGGATAGTTTCTATTAATCATAATGGACTAGGTTTGAGTAACTCATAATATTTAAAATAAAATTATAGTATAAATTTAAATTTGGAGAACAATAAGTTAGAATCCAATAAAAATAAAAATAAAAGCATAATTACAAATTTACCAATATCATTATAAAATAATATCCATTATAACTTATACTAGTTATATAAATGTATATAATATTTAAATTAAAAAGGTCTTATTTAACAGAATTATGATGAGTGAGATAGTTAAAATTCAATAAAGACAAAAAAAAAATTACATTTTATCATTATGGTTATAAATTATAGTTAAATAATTATAAATAGTATTTTAAATTAAAAAATTATTTTGAAGAAATATGATAAGTTTCATTATACGTTTAAATATATTATTTAAAATAAAAAGTATAAATTTAAATTTTTTGAGAAACAATAAATTAGAATTCAATAAATAAGATAAGAGCATAATTACAATTTATTATTATCTTAGTTATTACTCATACTAGTTATATAAATATAAATAATATTTTAAATTAAAAAAACTTATTTAATAGAATTATAGAATTATGATGAGTTTGTATGAATTTGATGATTATGTTAAGTGGATATAACAACATATGTTATTTAAATTAATGATTATATTTTAAATAAATTTTTCTCAATTTATTTTCGATAATTTTAAAAATTCTAATTTGTATTATTTTTAAAAATTTAAGATCTTACTAATTAGAGATGAACTTTTTATTTTAAGCGATAACTTATATTTAAAAAAATTTTTAAAAGATAAATATTTATTAATAAATCACAAATTTTGATTTTTAATATCACTCAAATCTATAAATTAAATTAATGATATCAATTTACATGATACATCTCTACATCTAACAATCAATAATATGATATCAAATTATCAATCCACATATTACATTAATCAATTTTAATTCATAAACATTTCAAAATAATTTTGTAAAAAAATTATTTCATAAATGATTCATAAATAAATAAAAGAAACAAATAAGAAGATTATTCACACCTGCCAAACAAAGAGATTAAAAAAGTTGAGAGAAAATAGATGCCAGATGGGGATTATAACTTCAAAATCTCTAATCCCAGGTTCACAACACTTTGAAGAAGGATGAAATTGGATGAGAATTGATAACAAACACCAACAAAATCTGAATCCTCTCAATATATATATATATATATATAATATTTAATAACACTAGTACTATGTGCCAACGGATATCTCACAACTTTACAGCTGCAAAAACACGTTTCAAAATTTTATTGGCTGCAAAGTAACACGTTTCAAAATATTAGTGGCTATTTTAAATATGATTAGACATGCTTCTATCCCAATTCCAAAGCATTTTTTGGCGAGCGACGCGCCGGCGGCTCAGCATTTTTGCTTCTTGATGCGTTGCTACAGCTTGCAGGTGGGTGGCAGTTTGGTTCGGGCGGATGACCGGATATTGGTGGGGGAAGTCCATGGTTAGAGCCTTAGAGTTAGAGGGCTTAGATTTAGAGCTTTAGAGGAGGAGTTGAGGCCACGGAAAGGGCGGCCACATGCGGGGAAGCGGAGGGCTTCTCAGAGCCACGGGGTCCATGACTGCCTGGCGAGCGAGGCGGCCGCCTGCCCCCTCTCCCTCCGCCCCTGAATATATTCATCTTCAGGATCCCAACTGAACAGAGTCTTAGTGTCCAATGTGCCATGTTCATAATCACAGTCAATGCTAATCCATTGATAAGTATCTAAAAATTGTTAAAAGAAACACCAAGAGCTTAATTTGTGTTAGGATTTGAATGAATGATTAATGAATTGATTAAAAGAAACACCAATGTTGGTAGGTTATTTTGGAATCAGATGTGCTTGATGTGGCCCTTGACATGAGAGATAAGTTTGATGCCCGAGCAGATGTGTTAAAGCATATTGATGCTCTTGATGCCAATTTTACTTGTGATGCACAAGGGTGGCTCTTAGAAAATCCAATGGGAGAAGAGAGAATTTTATTTGCCAAGAATTTTACTTTGAACAAATTCTTGGCAAGCTCTAAATTTTTTTTATGAAAATTTATACAAGACCATAATTAGTCTTGGTCTTTGATAATATTTTAAGTAGATGGTTTAAAAGGGTGAAGGTTTTCATATACACACACACATATGAAGTAGTATAATTAATTAGGGGATCCTTTCCTTAGAGCTTTGGCATAATTATAAAAATATAGTGTTTAACAGAAGTGAGATTGACTAATTCAAGATAGTTAGTTAAACAGTTAAGTTTCATTGGAGACTCAGAACTCTTTTGGGAAGTCATCTTTTTGGACAAGGATATATTTTGCAGTATGTTACCTCCACTGGTTGCAAGAATCTTACAAACTGCCCTAGAGAGACATGGGAGATTGAAGCTGTAATGGCAGGTGCTCAGTGGCCTTTAGACTCCAATTTTAGTAGAAATAAATCAGAGAACAAACTAACTCTTGATAGCAATTGAGCTCAGTGCATTGTTAGTTTACAAGAAACATGGACTTTGTTTTCTTAATAATGACATCTACAGGCAATTTGAGCAGATTTTTACCGTAGGAATATATAAACAAATTGAAATGTTTTTATAAGAGATTATAAAAGCAATATGAAGTTTTACATGAGGATCTCAACAATCATTCATTCTAGGGGTTTAGGCTTTTTTTTCTATATTTAGACCAACTGAAATTTATTATTATAGAACTATTTTAATTTTTCATTAAATTATCAGACATAATTTTATAAAAACAATGCACCTAAAAAGAAACAACACAATACCATCTGCATACCCAGTTTAGTGTGCTTTGAGAACATGCAATAATAAAGTGTATAACTAAAAGAGCTCAAATCATAGACTTGATTTGCGGCACTGAAATTGGGTCTCAAAACTATTTAGTTACAAATATTATCCAAAGAGAATGTAAAGCTATGCGTATCAATGCATCAGAAATTAGTGTACAAGACCTACACTCAGATTTTCAAGGGAATAAAAAAAAGAGGGACTTGAGTTGGTACCACTAATTTAAGTCTGCAAACAAAGTTTGTGATTTCCATAATGAAATTGTTGTTCAGTCCTAAAGCTTAGCTTTGCCTGCCTTTGAAGTCTTTTGAGCCACTTTCTTACCCCACAACCAATTCTTTACCTTCCCAGATACTTTGTTTATGTGACTCTTTATCACTGTTTTTGTTTCTAAAATGCCTTGCAAAATTCTCTGCTTGAAATCTTTCTTATGATTGTCTTTCTCCTTCAGAATTTTCCCCTAAAGGAAAACGAGTCCGTAAGTTCAAAGAAAATATTTTATGTAGATGGTTTAAAAGGGCCAAGGTTTTCATATATATATATACACATATGAAGTAGCATAATTAATTAGGGGATGCTTTCCTTAGAGCTTTGGAATAATTATAAAAATATAGTGTTTAACAGAAGTGAGATTAACTAATTCAAGGTAGTTAGTTAAATCCTTTTCATCATTGCAAGTTCAAAGTTAGATTTTCTTGAATATATATATACCAAAACCAGGGTTGTAAGATTTCTTGACTATATGTTATTGTTGCTAAGCATCAGAATATTTGACATTGAACCAAAAAGGAATAGTTTCTAACATATATATATATATATATATATATATGTAGCAGGCAGACAGTGTGGGCATTTGTGGACAAAGCAAAAAGCATGTATTGATGGGTCAGCATCATATGGTCGGTTCTCTCTGCTCAAATAATCACTTACTCACTGGTAAGTTTGTACCTTGTGCTTTTTTCCCTGCTGTGAGTATATAAACCTAACATAACTTATGTAAGGAATTGTCTACTTTGATCTGTCCCGTACTAAGTTTTATAATTTTTGTCCTGTAAAAAATGTCTTATATGTTCATGTCCAAAAAACACACATAAGTATGACATTTTTTTTCTCCTTTTAATTCATCCTTACACTTAAACAGAGCAAAGTTAAGGATATTACAAATGTAGTGCATACATTTAAGTTAAAGAAAAGAAGGTTAATATAAAATAAAAGTCATTGTGATATTTGGTGGGAATATATATATATATATATATGCAGGATCGTCAAAGGGAGAAAGTACATATATTTTCTATTTTGAAAAGGAAAAAAAAAAAAGGAGCAAATGTATGATCTATATTACATTTATCAACTAATTTTAATTGACTATATTTGTGTGTGGATGTGTTGAATATTTATTGTTGCTGTTGAGTGGGGATCATTTAATCATGGCATGAGCTTTGACTAACCAAACAAGGAGTGTTCAAAAGGTCACTAACTTTATTCCAGGATTAGTGTGTGAAAAGCCTGCTAATTAAGCAGTCTAATTCTCTGAATATATGCTTTCAAGATCATGAATATGGGTGTGCATTAAAGATAATTAATGTGCTCATTGGTCAGCAGCATGTGAAGGATTATTAAAATTAAAAATGTTTCTTAAGGAGCTTGATTGATGTGATCAATTAGCTTTTCTTGCTTTTTGCATGCCCATCTCCTTTGCAAGAGAACCACTGATCTAATCCTTTTCTTTTGGCCTTAATTACAATGAATTAATTAAAGTATTGTCTTGCATTAAGATTAATTAGCAATTTGTCTCTAAGAGTTATTAATTAGTGACTTTGATCATTAAATAATTTTTCTATTTCATCAACATGCATTTGGTACACACTATTGATAAAAATAGAGTCCGAATTGCTTATATGGAAATTTAACATAACAAAATATCAAAGACGTATTTAAAACCATATGCAGTAGCAATATATATATATATATATATACATACACAGTTATATATATACCTTTGGCCCTCTGATTGCTAGAATGAATTGACTTTGTTATTATCATCCTTGTTTCTCTCTTCTTCCATTTTGATTGCAATGTTGTCGCTAGTTTTGATTGCAAGGTAAACACATTTTTAAACAAAAGTTACATTAAGGTGATGTCTAGTTTGTTTACAAATAATCAGTTTAAATAAACTGTTAGTTATTACTCTCCTTAGTTGTCTTGTTTGTTTACAAATAATATCTTATTTTTTGTCTGTCTTTCATGTTACAGTGAAATTCGCAAGTACCAAAAAAGTACTGAGCTGCTTATCAGGAAGGTACCTTTGCAGAGGCTTGTCAGGGAGATTGCCCAGGACTTTAAGGTTGGATGTGTTTTTTAGTTATCTATTATTTTTCCCAAATAATATCGTCAAGAGATGTCGATTCTCACAAGGACAAGGCAACACCATAGGGTGACTAAATCATCAAAAATATGCAAGCCAATGCATGTATCTTCTATCTAATCAGCACAAATCTAGATATGTCGTCATCTATATATTAAGAATTACAATAATTGACTTGTGGAAAGAGATATAAATGCATGAGCAACAAATGTGTCATCAATACATGGGATAGATGATCAGGGAAAAGCTAATTGTACAAAGCTTAACTTGATTATGCATGCTATGCTTCCATGCAAGTACATGAACCATGTGATCAGTTAAAAGAATCCATCCGTATGAATTGTTTTTTTTACTGGAGAGGCCGCCGTTCGTGTCTGATCCGGATGTTATGCATATTCTTTCTTGTCTAAACTTGGAGTCAAGGAGGGATTGTGATCGAAAGGTTTGGGGTTTAACTGCCAATGGTTCCTTCTCGGTCAAGTCTTTCTACGGGCTCTTGAATGAGGGAGGTCTTAGATGCCCCATTGCTCACACCTTTTGGAAAGGTCCCTGCCCTAAGAAGGTCAATATTTTTAACTGGCTAGCTTGGAAGAACAAAATTCTTTCTCTTGAAAAATCCGCCAGCGATCGTCGTAATAGCTCGCCGATCGACACATGTGTGCTCGCCATGCCGATGTCGAATCGGTGGATCATCTTTTTCTTAATGTGTCAATTCTCACGGGAGGTTTGGTCGTCCCTTCTGCCGATTCCTTCAGTTCCCTGCGCTTCCACGGTCGATGGATCAATTGTGGGGAGTCCGGAGGTCACTGCTCGCCAGCTGCCTCGGGTGTTTGGTGATTTGTTTGTTAAAAGCCTATGTGTGGTCGATTTGGTTCACGCGGAATGATTATATCTTTTGTCGCTAAATGTGATAGTCCTCTTGTTGTTTCGATGAAGACTGCTCATATGTTGTTATCTTGGTACTCTGCAGCTTCTGTTGGGGTTAGAGAGAAGATTGCTGAGCCCATCTCCTCTATCAGGCGCAGCTTAGAGTTTGTAGGGACCTCGCCTCGAGGGGGTGGGGAAGGCGCCCCCATGCTTGAGGTTGACCCGGACCGGTGGGGAGGAGTAGCTTTTTGTGTTTCTTCTGGGTTAGGAGGAGACCCGTTGTTCCTCCATTTATGTTCGCTCGCTTTTTTTGTTCCTGTTTCCACGACTAGTGGAAGCTTCCTTGTACCTCTGTACTTTTTATTTTTAATGCATGTGGTTTATCCACCTTTTTCAAAAATTTGTTTTTTTGTTGATTTGATAAGAGTTTTTGGTCCTTTATTTTTAATTATGTGTGATTATTAAATCTATGAAAATTTCCCAAAAAATTAACAATAAAAATTTCTTGGTTATTGCCAATCAGAACTAAGTTCTCTATGAATATTTAATATGAAACATGCTTTAGGTAGTGGGAACATTAGTGATGGTTCAATGGTTCAATATCAAGCAAAGGATTTGCTCGGTATGTACTTTAGTTTCTTATATAATACTCTAGATGTGGTGGCAACCTTACATATATTAACTCTGTGGTGCGTTATCACTCCAAATCGAATCAACGGTGTTGATATTGTTGATATAAACTATACCTTTATTATATCATGAAAATGTTATCGATGATTATTTTCAGTTGACTTTAGTTTATTGTTTCTAAAATTTTCTAAGCCTTAGCCTTGAGTCAGTCAACATTTAATATAATTGTTCATGCTCATCTATTTAAATATACATAATAGCTTAATTTGCCATTTTACAAGGCATCATAATTCATCAAAGTAGTACAAACATGATGATATCCATGCAATTTTTTGTTGATATTATTCTTATTAGAAGTAGGTGAAACATACAGATGCCAGTTTTATTAGAACACTAGTATTATTAGAAGCCACATAATGAATATATTTTTTTTAAGGCTTTCTGGCACAATTTCCTTTCCATCAACCCCACAAAAGAGGAAGTTAAGGTACCCTTCAAAAGTGTATGGCTTATATTGCAAAGGGTTGTCTTGGTTAACCAGCTCATCTGGGGCTTGTATCATGCATCACATATTTATTTTCAGAGAAACTTGAATCAATTTATCCCCATGTATCAATTTATAATCAAGTTATTCAATACATACTAGCCCTATAAGCTTAAAAATAATTTACTTGTATACAATGTGATGCCTGTCAACAGTCAGTAGAATCTCAGGTACTCCCAACATTTCACAGGTCACATTAAATTTAATATAGTCAGTGTTATCAGTTTATATGGAAATTAATATAAAAACTTAATATTATAACACAATCTCTTATGCTGTTGCTGATGGTGATGGTGATGGTGATGGTGATATATAGCCTTCAGAAATTATTCTAGATGACGAGTACAATGAGCAAACAAAAGTTTCCTTCCTTAAGTTGTAAATGCAAGAAATTTTCTTATATTCAACCTACCAAGCATGCCATCACAAGTTCATTTTTCTTTCACTACAAGAAAATTACTGTTTAGAAACAGTATTTTCCGTTTTTAATCCGTTGCTAATTCACTTTAGCAACAGATTAGAAACGGAATTTATCTGTTTCGAATACCCTTGTTTCTAATTTAAATAGAAAACGGAAAAAAATATTCCG